>NC_055986.1:171116742-171416742 GCF_018446385.1 Zingiber officinale | reverse complement strand
CCTATAAAAATTTTTTATTAGCCATCAAGATAAATCGGGAAGTACTCACAATGGACGGTCGAAAAACCTAACATCCTTTAATTGTGTATCTTATTTGAAAGAAAAATTCTTGTAAATTTATAGAGATTAAATCATGGATACTTAGATGCTGCACCATAGCCCAAGGATTATATTTATATAATTTATCATAGGATAGGCATGCAATATTTTAATTAGCAGTTGGGGCAATAGACATAATATAATTTAAACATATTTAATGAAATTAAAGATTAAGACTCATCATACTATATAATATATAATTTTAACAACACAACAATTATTAGTATACAATAATAATTTAAATATTTCAAATAAAATAACATTTATATATATATATTTTCTACTTGTGAGTATTTGTGTGGATACCCAAACTTGTTCACTTACTCATAAATATATCTCGAGATTTCATATGATAATATCTTATATCTTAATTATCACATCATCTTATGCACTAACAAGAAGACGCTCCTTCTCCCATGAAAATACAATTAGATACTATTTACCCATTTACCTTCACTAATGTATTGAAGTGGTAAAGCACTTTACAAAACGACTAAATGATCGAAAGTTAAAATCAAATTAGAGATAAATATTCTATAAGTCAACTTTTGAATATGCATAGACACCATTTTTTTACATATGAAAATCAACATGCATGTCTTGATTAATTTTAAGGATTCATATGTAAATTTAAAAAAGAATTAAGTTGATTTACTTTTCGTATGAACTTGATCTCCTAATCTTTCCATTGCAGCTCTATTGTGTTCTCAAGAAGTCTATGAATCTTATGCATCTCGAAGATTATTTTCATATAACAACTCCATTTCATTTTTTTCTTGCATGTGCATGCTAGCTCATGGGTGATTCATCATATCATATACTCATTCAAAGGGGGAAAAACAAAGAGGAGATATCATTTTTTATTTATTTATTTTTATGAAATACATACATAATTAATAAATTTTGACAATCTAAAATGATAATTATAACCCACAATGGCCCATTGTTTAAATGCGCAAGCCCATTAGAGTTTAGAGTTTTTTGGGCTTATAAGCGTGATCCAACCCAACAAAACGATGAACCGTAATCAGTTCCTTGTGTGGATAGAGTTCAGCAGAAGCGGAAAACGGCGACCAGCGGCCGGCGGCAGAAGTTCTTCCTTCTTCATCCCCTTGCACAATGCGGAATCCATCGATCGGATCAGGTGATCAATGCAGGTAGATTGATCTCGCTCTCATCTGAACTAATCTAGTTTAGTTGGTCATTCTCTATAATTAGTGATTTCACCGTTCTTTTTTTGCCACAATGCTTTCGTGCCCCACAAACCCTACACTCAATCACGATGATTCCATGATGGATGGTCTCACAGACTGCATTTGATTTAATACCGCGAAATAGAATTCACTTAATTAGACCATTGATTTCAATTTGATAAATTGCATTGGTGGGACTCTGTTGTTGCTAAGAACTTTAGAATCCAGAGAACGATCCTTAGTGGGCGTTGGCTCCCACTCCATCCTTTTTCATCGATCATCTCCCAAGCTGTCCATTGTTTTACTCGGATCTCAAAACGAGCACCTTTGTTTAGTGGAAAATTGTGAGCTTTGGACCACTTCCATTATGTAGTACGAGGCATTAGTTTCAGATTCCATCAATGATGATATGATACCTTCTTTAAACGATTTTGGAGGCACCGACGAATCACTGAGCTCTGAATTTTTAGGCTAATCTTACTCATTGAGAACAATGAATGCTATCCATCTCTTAGACTATTGTCTTAATTCACCAGGAGTCACCTGTGTCGTTCCCTTGGTGCGATGCGATAGCAGTACGATGTTTTCGTAACAGTGTCAAGTCAACAAGATTGGAGTGGCTAGTCTTTGGATCGTTAGCTTTTTGAAAAAAAAAGGAGAAAAAGAGAAAAGTAGATGTGCCTGGGGATGGGGATGATCCAAAGCAATGAGAAGAACAAGGGGACTAATAATTAGGCCATGGAAGATGGGGAGATTCCAGAGTTGGAAGCCCAAGGGAGAGAAGGGACTGGCAAGAGAGCCTTTTTTGTTTGTCTACTTGTGAAAAAGCAAAGGAATAAAGAAAAGGATGACCAGAGCAGGCTTTTTTAGTAGGCAAAATGGCATGTATTGTACTCTTAACCGGCAACTCACATGCATCTGTTTTCCTTCCCAAAAAATCTTTTGAAAAGTTTGTAAGGGATAGCTCTACTCATGCAAATACACAATCCCTAGCTAGCTAGACTGGTCTCCATGCATATTCTTCAGTGTTACATAAAAAAGATATTATTTTTCTTTGTTTTCATAAAAGAAGTTAATAGAACCACCAATATGGTCATGTTCTAATTCAATCAACCTGCTATGTTTTCAAACATGGCCGAAGATGTAAATTTTATCCTAGTTAAAGATCTTTAAAATTTTGCTCATTTCATATGTGAGGAAGCAATGAAGATTAAACCTATGTGGATGATATGGGGCCTTAATTTGCTGCTGAATGATCACATAACCAAGATTGATTAAAGGGTGGCTTGCAATTTCCTTTTCACAAAGAGTCTACTATTTCGTGCAACTTGATGACGCACAATATACATGTTTGAAAAGGAGGAATAATCTTAGCATGCAGTTGCGATGGTCAAGTTTATTCTTCGATGTATCCCGGTCTAAAATATCTGGTCATTCCTGCAGTGCCAACATTCCTGAAACGTCTGAAATATAAGAGCCGACAAACTGGCGTCGTAGCTCAAGTGTTGAAAATATTTGAATCGCCAAAGCGATGTTTCTGCTTAGTTAATCTTGATTTCCATCTTCCCTTTTTTATTTATTAATTGTTATTTTGCACACAAAAACATCCTGATTAATGATTATAATGGTGCACATTTTCTCCAGCTAGAAAGCTGTCTTGGTTGGTCTCCTCCAATCCCAATGAGAGCTCAAACCGATAAAGTAGAGTGATCAAAAAGACCGGAGGATTCAGTTGGCCGAGGTATGCATCCGTGAACATCTTTTTACTCACGCGTTGACATTTTCTGTCCGCTTTTCTTCTGGTACTCTTACATCTTTTCTCTTAGGCATTTGCCACTATTTTTCATGCTACCAACCGATTGGACGATTCAAGAGTCCTTTGGCCCTCCTTGCCACCTGGCTCTTTCAAATCATAAATAATGAATTTCAAACATATTAAACTCCACCTTTCTTACTTTTTGAGCAAAAGCCGTTCGGTTTCTTGACTCCTGAGCAAGCTTTTACCTTCATGTTTGCAATTATGTGGTTCAGTAGTACTGTTTGTGGGATACTCCAGATTATATTTGTTGCCAATAATATAAGATAATTCAAGCTAACAACTATGTAGCCGGGATGTGTAATAAGTTGAAATTTCAAATTAACTGGCTTCAGTGCACACTCAGTCGCTTGAATTCAGGTAAACATCTACAAGAATACTCTTAATTCTATTTGTTTGAAGACCTAATTAATTAACGAAGAGTGTATATGATATAAGTTTGGTCGATGCCAACGTTACGCATTCATGATGATAGTGAGATAAAGAGCTTAACAGTAGGGGCAAGGCAGCAACATTTGTAAGGACAATTAATAAATACTAGCTAGCTGCCGCATGATAGTAATTAAAATTCAAAGTGAACTAAACTCGAGCAGTTTGCGTGCTGTCTCAGTTCCACGTTCCACTGACCGGAGGGAACTCGGCGATCTGCTTGTTTGGGTGACCAACAGGGGCGCATGGAGAGGCAGTCACCAGATCCAGAAGTAGCTCATCGCCCCCATCCCCTCCGGCTGCTACGCCGAGGAAGTCCCTAGTCCAGCAGTCGCCGGCCTCCTGCCACATCATAAGGTCTTGGACGCCGGACTCAGAATTGACGGCGATAGTATTTCCAGCAGTTGCACTAGTATAACCTAGGCCACTTAAGGCGTTCGTGATGCTCATAGGGCCCATAGCTGAGGCCCTCTGGAGCAGCGCAGTGGCTGAGAGATGAGGTGAAGTAGTAGGGTTGGTAGGAAGGTGGTGAAGGAGAGAAGAAAAGTTGTCTTCAGGCTTTTTTACCAGCTCAATGTCTCCTAGATTAATATTGCAGTCGTCAGGGCTAGGGTTAAGAATCAAATTAGCGTTAGCAGAGGCAAAGGGGTCCCAGGGTGAGGACGATGAGGGGAGGAAGAGAGGCTGATGCAATGGTGGGAATGCACTGGTGGCGCCGCCCCCGGCCATCACTCGTGCACTTTCTTCTGCCAAGGCGTCACAGAATGCTCTGTGGGTGATGAAGCTATCCTTTCTGCATGCGCCAAATAAATGAAGTTAGAATAAACAGTTAAACACCATGCATGGTTATCACCGTGAACTGTATATTATATTTGCATGTTAATTCATTAATCACTAGCTTGGTTGTTTGTTTTATTCTACAATTTGCATAATCAAGACAGATGTTGATATAATTTCTTGAATCTATAAGCAAATAATTATGCATGGCAAGGAAACAGGATATTGACTACTGAGATATTATTTTTCTCCTTTGTGATTGTATGCGCTGATCTGTCTTTAGCAGTTCAGTTGAAAAATCATAGAGAAGAGAAGAGTATACAGATACATAGATAGGAAATTAGTATATAATGAGTGTCTATCATCTACAAGATTTAAAGATATATGCAGAGCTATATATTATTATGGAGTTGCAACACAATATACAGTTTTATCTATTGGGTGTATTAGTGGAGTTATATATGATAAGATTTTCCCGGATAGATATAAGCTAGCTTATCAGTTATATATATTGGCAATATCTAGATTTGCTAATATTTCTGTAATAGATTTTATCGTAATTTATTATAGTTATGTTGATTTTTCACCTTTTTAGACCAATTATGATTTATGAGTACTTGATTAGCCTAGCTAGCTTGTTTTTAGCTAGGTTTACTAAAAAATATACGGAAAAATTCGAAATTCATATAATACGTGTACAGCTAGCTAGGTTTCCTCATCATTTTCCTTTCATTAATTTGTAAAAATCATGGACAGATGCGAGAACAAAATCTCATGGCTAATCCACGATGCCAAAGTTGCTAATTCTCTCTCTCAGTTGTTAACGTACAGAGGGTGTAAAATGTATTTTTAAATTACTATCTATGGATGCCATCATGAACTGACATGTACTCAAATAGTTTCATAATTTTGGAGATATTCTTATATATAAATTATATCACAAAAGAGTCACGCATTTCACCTTGTTGAGTCATGGGCATCGAATATCGAGCAGCTGACCATTCAGAAATCATAATTTGATTGTTTATCAGCCTTACAGAAACTTTACCAGTGAAATCAAAAAGATTTATGCAAGTAAACACGTGGTAGGAAAATGACTATCATACTGCGTATGGTTGTCAGCCAAAGCCATGCATTGCCTCTCTCTAACACTGAAACATGCAGCAATAAGACCTCCGCTAGTGCTATCTCCTATCTATATGACAAGATCCAGTATAGTGGATGATAAGTGCAGGTCTGCAAATGTGCATGTTGATCTTAGTTTGAAGAAATCACGAGTGTAGTTTCCTTGTGTGCATTATATATGACTCAGATAAGAAGAAGATTTAGCACAGGAATAATTCTCTTAAAACATAAGAACTATGATTTATTGTGTTAACAGTAATAATAAACCGGATTTTTTGCCTTCTTTATAGCTTTATTTTATTAGATCCTGTGGGTTAATTTTTCTATCTTTCCTTACAGGTAGCGATAGCTAGAAAAATTCATTATTCTTAGAAAACATGCAGTATATATAGATCGTAGTTCTTGCCTTAAAACTGATTGGGATAACGTACGATGTTAGATTAATTTTGCAGGAGAAAGAAGGAAGGCGAGGTTGAGAGAGGATTAGAATGATGATATGTGGTGATGAAAAAAAACTGAGAGTTGTGAAACATACATAATTAATAAATAAATCACAAACCTGGAGAAAAGGGTGCCGCAGTCACATCTATACTCCCTTGTTCCGCAGGTCTTAACATGAGCTTTCCAATCAGAGTGCACAGCGTATCTCTTAGAGCACTTGTCACATTTCCACTTCTTCTCTCCATGCTTCCTAGAGAAGTGTTTCTTGATCCCTGTCAGATCTCCAAGAGCCCTGGAAGGATGGTGATGCACACAAGATGGCTCTGGGCAAACGTACACCCTCTTCCTTGTAGCTCCTTCTTTGTTGCTTCTCTGCCTCAGCTTCCATGGTAAGTTGTGCCCTCTCCTATGCAGCTGCAGGTTCTGATCCCTTTGGAAGCCCTTGCTACATATCTCACAAACGAACCTATTGGTGGCCATCAGCGTATTAGGTGACAAAGCCACAACTTCAGCTTCTGGGTCTTTAATTAGAACAAAAAATAAAATTAAAAAAAAAAATTGATCAGAAGACTAAGAACAGTATAATATATGTCAAGGCCTGAACCTGGATGCCCTGCTTGGTTTCTCTTCTTCTTGGTCTTGGGTAGTGGCTGTTGGTGAGGTGATATGGAAGTAAGCAAAGAGTTCAAACTGAAGTGGTCTTGAGCTCTTGTCTCCGAGGAAACACTAGCTTCTTCAGAGATGGAGTTGGAATTTGACATCGTTTCTAACAAAAATACCAAGGAAGGAGATCTTCTTTGTTTGTTTTCTTTCAGCAATGGTGGGAATGAAAAGGGGCCATATAGTGGTGTGGTGGTATATAGTCACTATTCTGTTCTTATCTTAAGAACAAAGCTTCCAGCTGCGTACAAGAAAGAAAAAGAGGCGCAGATAGCGAAGAGAGCTGAAGAGAATAAACCCACCAAACTTTATTAATTAGGACGTGCTGCGCTGGATAGAGTACTGGTCATAGGTGGCACTAAGTTCATTATACTACCGGCCGGAAATTAAGTCAACATTTACATTATATTGGAAGGGTAGTAATTAATATCATAAGAACAAAAAAACATATATAATTTATATTAGCCTCTTCATTTTTTTATTCTCATCTAAAAAAAGGTTTTTGTTATTTTTAAAATATATGTTCATTTTGATTACAAATTCATGGTAACACACTCAAAGGAGTTGCCAGTGTTGGAGATATCAAAGACTTCACGATGAAGAGGATTTACCTTGAGAAAGAGAGGATTAGGAACCAAATAGTACCTTAAGGAAAAGAAGGCTTCAACCAGTTGGCTTTGCACCAGGGAGCAATTGAGCTACAAAGGAATTGGTGCAAAATCGTAGGGATGGGCATTCTAATTTTACCTGAAACCGCAAGGTCATACGAACTAAAAAAAACAGTTTACTAATTTACTGATTTGATTTCAGTTGGTAAAATAGACAAAACTATCATTTTCATTTGCAGATGAAGGAATTGTAAAACCAAACAAATCGATAAATATCCAATAAGTATGAAATATGGCCAACTTTGGAATGAGGTTTTTGTTTGTGCTTCATCTTATTTCTCAAAGGGGCAGATTTTATTGCTACTTTAACAAGTTTATTATTGCTTATAATATAGAGCATATTTAGCTGACATTTTACTATTATTTTACAGCTTTGTTCTCCTATATAAACAATAAAATTCACTATTTTTAGTAGACATTTTTATAAAATTATCAGTTTAAATTGAACTAATTAAATTACAATTGATCTGAGATTTTTTATTCTATTTAAGATAAAAATATTTTGTTTCATTTCAGTTTGAAATTTTCAAATAAAAAAATCACTTTAGTTTTTAAATTTTGCTCTTAAAATTTTTATGTCTAAAGTTAAATGCCAGCCAACCCCTTGTTTCCGCCCCTGGTGCCCACCCTAGCAAACTCGTTAAAGAAAAACATAGTGGCTAGGTAGATAGCCATAAATAAGATTCATTCCAGTTTTGTTTTATTTTTGATATATATATTTTTTTTTTTGGCAAAAAGATGCGTCTTTAATGATAATGATAAATATGGATACCATTGTGATTTTTGCCATGACATAATTAATCTCGCAAAGTGAGATTTTTTGAAACTGCCTGCAGCAGCTCTGCAGCCTATCTGAAAATTTTCATCTATGTTCCGAATTCAAGGTGTGTCATGAGTACTTTCCAATTATTCATCTTTCTCTCGTGTCAAGAAAAGACTGTGCTCTCAAGTGCACAGTGTTCTTTTTCTAATACGAGCCTAGGGATATAATTATATTGTTGTTGAAGGCTGATCAGAAAATTAGAGGAATTAAGACTCAGAATGACAAAGCAGTTACAGGACTCACAAAAGATGTGAGAGGGGATTCATGGCTACACCATAAAGTGATGAAGATTATACAGGTTTAACCCCCCACAAAGCACATGGAATATCCATCTCTTTGATTCAGTTTTTGCTTTTTTTTCTCTTTTGTTTGTTTGTTTGTTTGTTTGTTTGGGGGTCCATGAATGGAGGACCTTTTGATTTATGTCTTGATTATCAGATATCGATCATCTAAACACCAAAGATGGTTTAATTGTTATTAATAAAACAAGGATGAGAACAGATATTTTGCTTAAGTTGAACCTTGTAGGAAAGCAAATAAACTTTAAAATTTAGTGCCAGTTGATTGTGATCCTCGTATTTCCTTTTTTATTAACCCCTCATCTTTTGCCTCAACTAGGATTTAGTGCCAATTGCTTGATTGATTGGATCTCTCTTTCCATCCACTGGATTTCATTTTTTTAATCATTCATGCATGTATGCATGCTTCTTTAATTTGTTCCCTTTTTCTTTGGAATATATACTTTGTATCTTAGCTTTACGCTCGCTGATTAATGATTCTTACCCAGGCATGGGAATATGGGATGTTTGAATTGTATTTAATGATCATAATTAATTAGTTGTTTAATTAATACTGGTCTCAAAAACAAGTACATAGGAATGAATTCAAGTTGGTGGTGTTAAATAACATTGCATTGCTGGCTAGCTCGTATACGTACATATATAGCAAATTGGCCATCATGATTGTCTGAATTATATATATAACATGCATTCATGGTTCTGTATGATCGAAATGTAAGTGGATAGTGGTCCATCGCTCCACAGTAGTGTACAGTTTCTTTCAGGAAAAATGGGTTTATATCTTTTTTAAATATAGATATAAATTACATATAGAGTTGCAAACAGACAGTGGAACATGCACACCATGCAGGTACTTTTGAGAGGTACCGTATATATAGCCTCTGGAAAAGCTTCGAGTAGAAATTTTATACTGAAATTAACAAGGATGGAGAAGCAACTTCAATAGCTAGCAGTCAACACTCCATTGATGTTTTTTCTTCTCCGTGAAAAAATAAATCAGAATTAATTAACAGCTTGGTTATTTGTCTATATATCATCTGGAATTAGTATGAATTAGAGTGGCTTGCACTCTATCTTAAACTCATGCTTAAGCACGTAAGTTTTTTTGGTGTAAGTAAATCATATCTGAAGCTAATTAATACTAGTTAGCAGCTTGGTAATTACTTTAATTTTCTGTCAGCTTAAACCTTATGTTTAAGCATGCATGTCATTGGCATCAAAAACAAAGTCCAAAGCAAACCCAATCAAATCCGAACAAAAAATGAAGATCCGACTGAATTGAAAAGCTTGTGGTCCAATTCAACCAGAGAAATTCAGAACAAGTGCGGGAGAGTATATATATTGTTGAAAATAAAAATTGATTACGTTGAGAAAGTCGAAGAGTCATCTAAGAATGTCCAAGAGCCAGGAAGTCCAAGAGTCGCATGAGGAAATCCAAGAATCACCCAGAAATCTTTTATCCTTCTATAAATAGTGTAGTTGTATGAAAAGAAAATAAGATAGACAGAGCGAGTGCTCACCAATATTTCCAACAAACTGATATCATACCCGAGGATGTCTTTAAGCTTCCAGTATCTGCGTCTTACGAAGGACAACTATGATAGTCAGTCTATTCGAGTAAAGGCGATACTCTGTTCCCAAGGTGCATGGGAAATTGTCAGTGATGGGTTTGTCGAACCTGACGAGGATGCGGAGTTGATCCCGATTCAAAAGTTCGAGAAAAACAAAAGAAGGACCAGCATGCTCTATCTATCATCCACCAGTGTTTGGACAATGCGGTTTTTGAGAAAGTAGCAAATGCCTAAACTTCAAAGGAGGCATGGGGAATTCTCGAAAATTCTCACAAAGGAGTTGATAGGGTAAAGAAGGTGCGGCTTCAGATTTTACGGGGAGAATTCGAAGCTCTTCGTCAGGAAGCGTCGGAGTCTATTTTAGTCTATTTCACGCGGGTCTTCTCCATCATCAACCAGATGAAGAGAAACGGTGAAAGTATAGAAGGCGTTCGCGTGATCGAGAAAATTTTATGTTCTCTACATAAGAGATTTGATCATGTTGTGGTTGCAATCGAGGAGAATAGAGATTTGGAGAATATGTCCATTGACGAATTAAATGGATCGCTACGGGTGCACGAGGAGCGAATGAACAAGCACAAGAAAGAGACATCGGAGCAAGTCTTACTAGTCAAGCATTTGTTTGCCGAAAGGGGAAGTGCAGTTTTATGAGGCCACGGTCGCGGTCAAGGTCGTGGTTATTCTCATGGTGGTAGTCGAGGTCATGGCAGAAATCAAGAAGATGAGAGAGTGAACGATGAAAAGCCACGAGGAAATCCAAGAGGTCGTGGTAGAGGAAGAGAAAGAGGACGAGGACGAGGAAGTGACGGATACAAGTCACGTGTTGAGTGCTACAATTGTCACAAAATGGGTCACTATGCCTGTAACTGCTGGTACGCCGAGGATGCAAAAGAAAAATTAAGTTAATTTGGTCGAGGAGAAAGAAGTGGAAGAGTCAACGTTGTTGTTAGCACTCAACCAAGAATCTGTTGGAGGAGGAAGCGAATGGTATCTGGACAACGGTGCGAGTAACCACATGTGTGGCAACAAGTCGAAATTTGTTGAACTTGAGGAAAAGGCAACTGGGAATGTCACGTTTGGTGATGCTTCGAAAATCCAGATTCAAGGCAAAGGTACCATTTTGATTCGGTTGAAGGATGGTACTCACAGGTTTATTTCCGATGTGTATTATGTCCCTAGATTAAAGAACAATATTTTGGGTTTGGGGCAACTCATGGAGAGGGGCTACCAGATTCAAATGAATGATCGTAATCTTTGGCTACGAGACGGGAGCACTAACCTAATTGCGAAGGTGACGATGTCGAAGAATAGGATGGTTTCGATTCCTATTCAAATCGGAGAGCCGAATTGCTTGCAAGTGTCTGTAAAGGATCCAGCGTGGTGTTGGCACATGAGGATGGGACATTTCAATTTCAACGGCCTGAAAATGATATTCGAAAAGAAGATGGTAAAGGGTGTGCCTTTGATCAACCATCCGGATCAACTTTGTGAAGCGTGTTTTCTAGGCAAACACGCAAGAAGAAGTTTTCCAAAGGAAGCAACATCAAAAGTGACAAAGCCGCTTGAATTAATTCATGCCGATGTTTGTGGACCGATCAAGCCGTCATCTTATGGTAAAAGTAATTATTTCTTACTTTTCATCGATGATTTTAGCCGGAAGACTTGGGTTTATTTCTTGAAAGAAAATTTTGAGAGTTTTAATGCTTTCACGAATTTTAAGGCTTTGGTGGAGAGAGAGAGTGGCTATATAATTCGAGCGTTGAGAACCGATAGAGGAGGAGAGTTTACTTCTAGTGTTTTTAACTGTTTTTGTGAAGAAAATGACATTAGGCACTTCCTCACAGTTCCAAGATCACCGCAAAAAAATGGAGTGGCTGAAAGAAAGAACCAGCCCATCCTCAACATGGCGCGAAGCATCAAGAAAAATAAGAAGATGCCAAAGGAATTTTGGGCAGAAGCAGTGGCTTGTGCGGTGTATCTCCTCAATCGTTGTCCGACCAAAAGCGTGAAAGACCAGACACCAATTGAAGCTTGGAGCGGAAAGAAGCCAGATGTATCTCACTTAAGGATTTTTGGGAGTATTGCTTACAAGCATGTGCCGAAGCAAGAGAGAACAAAACTTGATGATAGAAGCGAGAAGTTTGTGTTCATCGGCTATGACGGAAAATCGAAGGGGTACAAGCTCTACAATCCTATCAACGGGAAGATTGTTGTGAGTCGTGATGTGGAGTTTGATGAAGATGCTTCTTGGAATTGGGAAGTACATGAAGATTCCATCGATAAATTCTTCCCATTCTTCAATGAGGACAATCAAGGAGAAGAAACATGTCAGCCCGCAGTTCCTACGATAACACCGAACACACCTTCTAGTACATCTTCATCAAGTGAAAGCTCTAATGAAGGATCACGAAGGATGAGAACTATCCAAGATCTTTACAGGAATATGGAGGTAATCGATGATGTCTCTATGTCTGTCTGTTAGCCGAAACAACGCCTTTGAGTTTTAAAGAAGCTAGTAAGGAGGAGAAATGAAGACAAGCCATGGACGAGGAGATTCGAGCCATTGAAAGAAACGACACCTGGGAACTCACTTCTCTTCCAGTGGGTCAAAAGTCGATTGGTGTCAAGTGGATATTCAAAGAGAAAAAGAATGCCAAAGGTGTCGTGGAAAAATATAAAGCGAGATTAGTCATCAAGGGGTATGCACAACGACACGAGTGGACTATGAGGAGGTATTTGCTCCTAGTTGCTCATTTAGAAACAATCAGATTTTTTGTTTCATTTGCGGCACAAAGAAATTGGAAAATATTTCAATTAGACGTGAAGTCGGCATTTCTTAACGGTTTCCTTGAGGAGGATGTTTTTGTGGAGCAACCAAAAGGCTATGTGGTGAAAGGACAAGAAGGAAAGATATTGAAGTTGAAGAGGGCGTTGTACGGTCTCAAGCAAGTGCCTCAAGTATGGTATAGTCGGATTGATGCCTATTTTCGAGAGAAAGGATTTGCAAGATGTCCACATGAGTATGCGCTTTATGTGAAGATGGATAAAAATGGAGATTGTTTGTTCGTTTGCCTTTACGCGGGCGATCTTATTTTTTTAGGAAATAATCCGAGTCTCTTTGAAGATTTCAAGAATGATATGGCCCGAGAATTTGAGATGGCAGATATTGGCTTAATGTCATTTTACCTCGGATTAGAAGTGCGTCAATCGGATGATGGAATTTTTGTTGGGCAACAAGCATATGTGAAGGAAGTTCTGGATAAATTTAATATGTCAAATAGCAAATCGGTGGCTACTCCTATGGAGGCTAGAGCTAAATTGAGCAAGGACGAAAAGGGAGAAAAGGTGGATCCCCCACTGTTCAAAAGTCTTATGGGATGCCTAAGGTATTTGACATGTACTCGGTCGGATATTCTTTTTAGCGTGGGGATAATTAGTCGATTCATGGAAGTGCCAACAATAAATCACATGAAGGTGGCAAAGAGGATTTTGAGATATTTGAAAGGTACTATTGATTTTGGACTATTTTATTCGTCGTCCAAGGAATTCCAACTTATTGGATATTGCGACAGTGATTTTGTCGGAGATATAGATGATTGGAAAAGCACAACTGGATTTGTGTTTTTTATGGGGTCTAATGCAATTTCGTGGAGATCAAAGAAACAGGCAATCATCGCGCTATCTTCCTGTGAAGCTGAATATGTCGCGATTACGGCATGCGCTTGTCACGCAATCTGGCTAAGAAGAATGTTGAAGGAGATAGGCTTGTCGGAGAATGAAGCGACCACAATTTTTGTTGATAATAAGTCTGCTCAAGCTCTGGCGAGAAATCCTGTTTTTCATGATCAAAGTAAACACATCGATACACGCTATTATTTCATCCAAGAGAGTATTACGAAAAAGGAGATCAAACTTGAATATGTGAAATCTACTGATCAAGTTGCGGATATTTTTAAAAAGCCTCTTAGAGTGGATGTTTTCAGCAAGATGAGGAGTATGTTTGGAGTCATGAAGAAAATCAATTTTAAGGGGGAGTGTTGAAAATAAAAATTAATTACGTTGAGAAAGTCGAAGAGTCGTCTGAGAATGTCCAAGAGTCATGAAGTCCAAGAGTCACATGAGGAAATCCAAGAGTCGTCCAGAAGTCTTTTATCCTTTTATAAATAATGTAGTTGCATGAAAAGAAAATAAGATAGACAGAGCGAGTGCTCACCAACGTTTCCAACACATATATCATTCTATTACACAGGCTTATGGTAGGAGATTGGAATTAAATATGAATGACTATTCTTCTTAGAACTAGCAAATTGGTTATTAGATATGAAAGGTTGTCGAGTTGTGTTGTTCTGAAGTGCTGGTCGAGACCTCCTTATAAAGCCCATTGAGGGCACCTTCAACCTCCTTGAGGGCGCCCTCAACTCCACCATTTCTGCAGCGAAGATGAGCTTTGACTCCTTCATAGCTTACCCACCTGAGGGCGCCTTCAACCTCCTTGATGGCGCCTTCAATGCCGTCCGAGGCGCCTCAACTCTTCATGAGGGCGCCTCTAGCTTCGCTGTGCGCACTTCTCAACCTTTGCACGCGAGCGCCTCTAAGCTCCATGAGGGGCGCCTCGGGTACTGTCCATCCGAGGCAAGGCTTGCTCCTTTGTCCCTGCAAGATATGTTAGTCCCAAAAATACCCTGCAAAACAAAGTTAGTATATAATAATAATACGAATGTGAAAGTCTGACAGCCACCGGACTGTCCCGTTTTGACTTCGAATTTTCGACTGAAAACTCTAGGTCGAATCGACGCCTACTGTTCCCTCAACGGGGAACGTGTTTTCACCTACTCCTCTCAGGAGAGCATGCCTGTTTCCAAACTGGTCCTCCAGACCGACTGGACTTTCTGCTTAGGGTTACCACCCCCTAGGACCTAGGATTACCACCCCCTAGGATTTTCCATCACCTAGGATTACCACCCCCTAGGATTTTCCATCACCTAGGGTTACCACCCCCTAGGACCTAAGGTTACCACCCCTTAGGGTTTTCCTCCACCTGGGGTTATCACCTCTAGGACCTAAGGTTACCATCCCCTAGGGTTTTCTACCTGCCTAACTGCAGTTATGACTTTTTCCTAAGTACACTTAGGACTTTCCTGCAAAGCTCATTCAAACATATCAGATAGTAAAACAACTTAACTTTGAACCCTTTGACATAATCAAAACATAGGTTCGATCATCGGATGTTTCCCGCACCAACACTTTCTACTTCAACAGTACCCATCAGCGACACCTCCTTCTCTCAGCCATGCCTCCGAAAACTAAGTAACCTCTAAACCCTAGAACTCGATTTTCAATGTTTTTGTTGCTCTATGCCCATTGCTAATCAGTTGCTTCTGATGTCTTCATGCATGATGCATTTCATTCATGTTTTGTGTTTACTCTGCATTATTGGTGCATCATTAACATATTGCAATCTTCTTGCATTTCATTCTCATAATAGACAAAAATCGGTTGAGGGTGAGGGCTCTTCCAAATCCCCTCAGCCACCTACAAATTCATGGTTTCCCAATGCATCATTACAATACAAATTTCACACCCATATGTTCAAACTTATTTCTCTTCGCTCCATAGATCAGAAGTTCTTTCATGATCATTACTCCAATGTAATGAGCGTTCTACGCCACTATCAATTGGAAAATTTAGTATATCTTGAGTGTGGGATCCATGAGGATTATGTATCTCAATTTTATAACAATCTCCATCCTCATGGTGATGAATACCACTATCGAACTCGCGTTGCTAAACGTACTTTGAAATTTTCTCCTTCTATATTACGATCGTTCTTAGAGTGTCGGTCATCCACAGATACGTTTATTTTCTACCCTACAGTGCTAGAGCTTCTACTTACACCGTTTGATCACATTTCTCTTGATAGCATGCATCAAGATTTTTATGGTTGGCCACGTCTCGATGGACCCCTAGCTTCCATCACCACATACTCTACTATGGAGCTCTCTCCCGCTGACTATGCCTTGTTTAAGGTTATAGTCAACTGCATTTTACCCATTATCACTTGGGCCCTTGCAGCTTTCAGACCTATGCACGTGTTCATTATATATGCTCTTAGTCAGTCTCTTGATGTCAACATTGCATTGAATATGTTCCAATGCATCATTCATTTCACTCGGCCAGCTCATGGGATGATACACATGTCGTTTGACCATGTCATTACTGAGTGGTTGGAGTCTATGGGGGGCGATGTGACATATGGTCTTCAACTTCCGATGTCGTGGAAATATTCGCAGACCTCTGTGCGCTCCTTCTACTTGGCTCACATTGTGCTCGAGGTTGATCATCTCCATTGGGACGCGCAGCGGCCGAGGGTGTAGGAGCTGATGCTGAGGTAGAGGCTGGATCTGACACATCTGAGTCTGAGGATGACGTCCGAGCTCAGCTTCTTCGGTTTGATGAGACCATGGACACTAGATTTGAGGAGTTACAGCTAGAGCGTGATTTGGAGATGGTGCAGATCCGTGGGCAACTCACTACTCTTGCGCGGGGGTAGGCTGCTACGCAGATGAGTCTGGCCAATATTCGATCTGATATTGCCTCACTCCATGAGTTGGTCTGTACCTGGACTGTCGGGCCATCATTTCCACCTCCTCCTCCTGCTGGTGGTGGCGGCACTACGATGTTGGCACCTCTGGAGCGGCCATTCCTCCTGTAGCTAGCGATGATGCTACTGGTGCTGATGACATGATAGAGTTTTATATACCCTTCCCCAGGGACTAGAGGATATCTTCATTATACTTAGATATTCTCTTTTGAGTCATGACTATGTGTATGAACCTTTTGATTTATCTATGAATTTTTGGAAAGGGGTGCCACTATTCTATCTATCTGTTTATATGTTTCTGTTTTTTCCTATATTGCATATGCTTAGGGGGAGTGACTCTACTATGTTTATATTCCTTGTATTTATTTAAACGAAGCACACATACTTTTGTGATATGAATTATATGCATAGCTTAAGGGGGAGTTTCACTTCTTTAGTTTCTATTCTTGTATATCATTCTTTTTTATATTTGTCAAGGGGGAGAAAATATTGCATTTAAATTTTATGCTATTGCATAACATTTTTTACTAGTTTGCAAATATAGTTTACATAATTTTATGCTATTGCAAAAGTTTATTATCTTACATGATATTGTTTGTGCTTATGTTATGCTATAAATTAGTCTAAAATTAAATACATTGTCAAATATAAAAAAAAGGAGAGATTGTTGGTGCAATCATGCTCTAAGGAAGAAATTTTGATGATTGACAATTATTTAAGTTTAAGATAATACATTGGATCTAATATGAGTTTGCGTTTTCAGGACCAAGAAGGTTGAGGACCGAATTCCTAGCAAGAGAAGCTCTTGTAGGTCGGAAGACTGGATGCAAGGCAAGAGACGTCCAAAGAGGTCAGGGACCAGATCTTTGGCACAAAGAGTCCTTGCTGGTCGGAAGACCGGATGTAAGGAAAAAGAAGCCCAGGGAGGTCGAGAACAAGATTCTTAGCAAGACAATTGATAACTAGTTGAAGCAAAGTGTGTTAATCGATTAAGAGAAATGCTTAATCGATTAAGAGGATGTTAACCGATTAAGTCAATCGCTTAACAAACATTCTGTTTGAAACAGAAGGTTTCTTAATCGATTACAGTAATCAATTATGAAGCTGTAATCGATTGAATCAATCGCTTACGGTGTCGTTTTGCTTTGAATAGAATGCTTCTGTTCGAAGCTTAAGTGATTGGCTTAGTTGATTAAAATACACTCCTCGAAGACAGAATAATTCCTAATTGCTTAAGCTAGTCGATTGCCCTTATCTTAATCGATTAGGGTAGGCGATTTAGAGGAGTCACGTAAATGAAACACACGGTAAATCGACTACTTTAATCGATTAATGCCTGGTAATCGACTAAGATTACTTCTTAATCAATTAAGACTCACAAAATGACAAGAAAAAGGACTCCTTCTCTACGGTTTAAGAAGATCCGAAGTCTCCTGTTTGAAGGCAACTGTTCCATTGCGATCAAGTGTTCTCCATTGCTCTCTAGTGCTCCAGATTAGGCTCAAGTTCAATCTCAAGTGCTCAAGCTCTCACTAGTACTGCAATCTTAAGTCACTCAAAGAAGAAGTAGTTGTACTCAAAACCCTAATCTCTTAATTTCTTCTTCCTTGTGAGGTATTCTGTTGAGAGGGAGAGTATACAGATCATTGTTTAAGGTTTCTCCACCTTCGGTGTTGATCCGAGAAGGAGAATTGGAGAAGTTTCATAGTGCAAAGTGTGACCGTGGTGTGGAACCTTAGATTAGTCACCTTAAGGAGGTGGATACCAAGTAAATACAAGGAGTACTTAGCATTGTTTTTAAGTTTTTGCTGCGTAAAGTCAAGTTAATCAAGAAATCAAAGTGAGTCATATATTCACGGCCCCCCCTCCTCTAGCTCAACCGGACCTAACAGTCACTAGAAGACGCACTCTCTAATTAGCGACAGAAATGATAGTCCGTCGCTAACATCGCGATTTAGGGCACAGGAGCGCATCTTCTCGCCCTCTCCTCATATCTAATTAGCGATGGGATATTAGTTTCATCTCTAATTAGCGCCGAAAAAAGTATTTTTGTCTCTATTATTAAAATATATTACCACGATTTTAACGACAATATTTTTTCCGTCTCTAATTAGAGATGGAACAAATATTCCATCTCTAGTTAGAGACGCCGGAATTAAAATGTCCGTCTCTATTTAGAGACAAATAATTAATTTCCGTGACTAGCTTTTACTGATTAAATCATTTTGTTATTATAAACTGCCAAAATAGAGCCGAAAATATAACTCATCTCTAATTAGAGACGAATTATAATTTTGTCGTTATATTAGAGATGGAATTATATTTCCATCTCAAATTTCGTCACTAAACTTCCGCTATTTTTTTTTAGTGAACAACTGCTGGATGATTTTGGATCATATGAGAAAGGATTGATAACACTAATAGAACAAGAAAACTAAATAATATTGTAATATCTAGTATCCTATTAACTCATTTAAGTAAAATTTAAAATTATTTTCCCTCATATTTAATGTTATTTTATTTCATTTACTTCCTTGTTTAAAATGTATAATTGATGGTCTCAACCATTTTTGCATTATTTTATACCATAAATTATAATTTTATACCTCGTAATTATGGAAACACAATATTTGATTTCCATACAAGCACTGAAAATTGATTAAAAAAATAATCAACAATTATACACGTGGCATCTTTCTCAGGCTCAATTTTGTGAAAATATGGCATGATTTTCATCACATTAATTTGAATACTTAAAAAGTCTCCAATTCCAATTAATATCTGACCAAAAATCTAGAAATTTCTCTTTTTCAGTTTCTTTCGTCTATATATTTTTGAAGCAATTGTAATTACTTATTGTTAATTTTCGGTGCAATGAACAGAATGACAGCGGCGTTGGCCGTCGGGCTGATGGTGGCGGCTTGCGTCGTGGCGGCGGAGGACTGTTCGAACGTGCTGACTGATCTGCTGGATTGCCTGCCCTACGTGAGCAACGGCAGCAACACGAGCAGCCCCAGCGCGGGCTGCTGCATCGGGGTCACCGACGTCGTCATCGGCTCGCCCGCCTGCATCTGCGACGCTCTGAAGCAGGCCCGCGAGCTCGGCGTCGAGCTTAACACCAGCCGCGTGCTTGCCCTCCCGGCTGCCTGCGACGTGAAGGAGCCGGAAATTCGTTGCGGCGGTGGTTCCTCTCTCTCTTACTCTGCTCTCATTAATTTCTCTCTCTCTCTCTCTCTCTCTCTCTCGATTCAATTAATTTCTGTTTCCTTTTCACGTTTTCAGGTGAAATTCCTCCTGCTTCTTCTCCATGTGAGTCATTTCTCATTTGTGTAATTTTTCTTCTATTTTATTTTGTTTATTATTTATTTTGGTCAATCTGCACGCACAGTGCCGTCAAGAGCGCCATCTCCGGCGCCACAGTCATCAGAGGCACCTTCTTCGCCACCGCCGTCGCCAATCTCCGCTCCGACTCTGACACCTACCGGCTCTCCGCCTCCACCTCCGCCACCACCCCCAGCCCCGTCAACTGAAGGACCATCACTGTCGCCAGCCGAAGCACCGGCAAGCGACGACCCATTGCCGTCTGATGCGCCACAGCTTGCTGCTTCCTTCCTGCTCCTGCTCGCTGCTTTCGCTGTCACTTCTGCTCTTAATGAATTATGTATGAAGATTTGAGCTCGTTAGGTTCCTGAAATGTTTTAGGGTAACTAAAAAACTATTGTTCAATACATAATAATGATAAATAATCATGCATTAAGATCTATAAAATTATAGAAGTCAAGGAAGAACTATCCATCTCGATTATAAATCATCTTAATCATCTTTAACTCAAAGAGAACTCCAATCCTACAAGTACATTATGCAAAGCAAAACTAATAACAACAACAACAATCAAGCATTTTACCACTAGGTGGGGCGGCTGATGCAAAGCAAAACTAAGTATTAGAATAATCCAAATAATAGAGTTGATCCGATAATAATGAGCGGGGCTCCACCAAGGATAGGTCAAAGTAAGGAAGATCGGTTCACGTGGAAGACAGAGTCAAACGAAGCATCCAAGTCGACTAAGCGGACCATGCACGATTGAGCGGATGAGATATGGCCAAGTGGGCCAGTTATGGCTGAGCGGATGATAATGGTTGCGTAGACAAGTAAGTCGTGCACTCCTCCAACCAAGTAAAATGACCCCTTGATAACAAGAAGAAATAAGTAGCAGTTGGTCTCATTGACTGGGCTTTGTGACCAGCCAGAGCGGATATCCATGGACAATCGGGAAATAAGGAAAGAGACAAGTCGACAGACCTTAAGAACACTGTAGAGTTGAGGCAGCCCAGCCGAACAGACCCCGATTGGCTGCCATGGACCCATCACGTATTTTGTCATATCCTTTTGAAAGTTTGTGTCGCTGACAGTAAAGCATGCCTAGTAAGCAATCATACTTTAAAATCTTTCAGACTGTCACATCAGATGATTACATAGCTGCTTAAGAAATATTGTCAGGAACACTTTTTAGCATGTCTCTTCCTAGGATACCTAGGAAGATATGCCTACACCTTGAGATGTGTGCACGAGCACCATGTTGACACTATAAAAGGGGGTTCCTAGCTATAGGGAAATGTATGTGCAACTTCATCTTCCACATTTACTTGCTGCAGTTCTTCATTTCTTAAGATCACTGGATACTGACTTGAGCATCGGAAGGCCAACGCCGGGAACCTCTTCCCGACCCGACACTGACATTTTTGTCTTGCAGAGTATTGTGGAGTCTTTATCGGGTTAACTACACAGCCACATCCCCAGCTCGCCATCTTTGTCGGTTTTGGACAGGATCATATTTAACATCGTATGTGGGAACATTACCTGATTCCAAAATGATGAGATGGAGGGAGCTAGATGACTTACCATGGTGATGTGATGCAAAAGGAGTTCGACATGCTGGTGCATCCGCAAGCGATAAAGATGTTGGAGTAGCAGCGGGCGATAGTCGGCCATCAAGCAAATGAACCCGTGGCATTTGCGACCGGCCAACAGGGCAATCATAGAGGCCAAGCGGAAGACAACGTCGCTCGTCTCCTGAACAACAAGCCGATCGACACATTCAGAGAAGCACCAGATGCGCTAATCCCCTATTATCAGGCGTTGTTCTACACTCCTTTAGAGGAACAGGGCCAAGCGGATAGGGCCCAAGGATCCTCATCAAAGGAAGCACTTCCTCAAGATGAGCTCAAGGGTAAAGCCCCAAGGCTCGATGACTCACCCGAACGGATAAACAGACAATTCTCTTAGGAGATACTGGACAATCGACTCCCACGACACTACGCGTTGCCAACCATCGGAGAATACACAGGGGCAATTGACCCCGAGGATCACCTCATCAAATTTGATGACATGGTCACACTCCATCAATATTCCGATGGGGTCAAATGTCGAGTGTTTATCACTACACTCTCCGGATCGGCTCAAGGGTGGTTCAGGCAATTACTGATCGACTCTATATGTAGTTTTAAAGACTTCTGAGTGGCGTTCCTACAGCACTCCGCAAGAAGCCGTTGCCATCAGCAGATGAACGTCAATATATTCGCGGTCAAGCAGGGCCCGAGGAGGCATTGTGGTCCTACATCATGAGATTTAACCAGATAGCAATGAAAGTCCCTTTGGCTACGCTGAAGATCCTTGTGAGTGCATTCTCACAAGTGCTATTAGAGATCGAGTTCTTCCACTCACTCATCCGAAGGCCCGCTAAGAACTTCGGTCATCTGCTTATAAAATCTACAACAAAAAATATTTTTGTCGCAAAGATACAGTAAATTTTGCAACAAAATCTTTGGATTTGTTGTCAATTTGTGACAAATCCAAGTTTGTTCCAAATTGGCGACGAATAAGATCGTCCCAAATTTGGGACGACTTCAGTTTTATTGCAAATCTAGGACGAATTTATGTTCGTCCCATATTTACAACGAATTTTCAAAATTCGTCCCAAATTCCTGAGTTTTTTAAAAATAAGAATAAATGCGTCTGAAATGCAGAAGATAGACCTAAAGACCTTATAATAACACGAAACAAGTTTCTATACGTTCGTATTGATCTCCCAATCACATTGATGGCTTCAAACAAAAAAAAAATACCAAATATATTGAGGTCCATAAATTTTTCAAAATAAAATGACTTTAATCTTTTTCAAAACCAACTGTTTTTTACTAAGTTTTAAGATTGATTAAGTTGATCTAATTAAATTAATTAAGAAAAAATTATATTTGATATTTGTGGCCATATCAATGTGATCAGGAGTTCGATACTAATGCATAGGATCTTGTTTCGTGTTATTTTGAGGTATCTAGGTCCATCTTTTACAATTTAGACATATTTATTCTTATATTCTAAAAAATCAGGAATCTGGGACGAATTTGGAAATTCGTCTCAGATTTGTGACGAATTTCCAAATTCGTCCTAGATTTCTAATTTTTTAAAAAATAAGAATAAATACGTCTAAAATGTAGAAGATAGACTTAGAGATCTCGAAATGACACGAAACAAGTTTCTATGCGTTCGTATCGATCTCCTGATCACATTGATAGCTTCAAACATTTTTTCCACCAAATATATTGAGGTCCATAAACTTTTCAAGACGGAATAACTTTAATCTTTTTCAAACCGTAACAATTTTTTACGTTTTAAGATTGATTAAGTCGATCTAATTAAATTAATTAAGAAATAATTATATTTGATATTTGTGGCTATCAATGAGATTAGAAGTTCGATACGAATGCATACAATCTTGTTTTGTGTCATTTTAGGGTCTCAAAGTTCATCTTTTACATTTTAGATGCATTTATTCTTATTTTTTAAAAAAACCAGAAATCTGGGACGAATTTGAAAATTCATCCTAGATTTACGACGAATTTCCAAATTTGTCCCAGATTCTTGATTTTTTTTAAAAAATAAGAATAAATATGTCTAAAATGTGGAAGATTGACTTAAAGATCTCGGAATGACACGAAACAAGTTTCTATGCGTTTGTATCGATCTCCTGATCACATTGATGACTTCAAACATTTTCACCAAATATATTGAGGTCCATAAATTTTTCAAGACCGAATAACTGTTTTTTTACTAAGTCTTAAGATTGATTAAGTCGATCTAATTAAATTAATTAAGAAAAAATATATTTGATATTTGTGGACATCAATGTGATCAGGAGTTCTAATGAATGCATGCATAGGATCTTGTTTCGTGTCATTCTGAGGTCTCTAAGGTCATCTTTTACATTTTTGACACATTTATTCTTATTCTTTTTTTAAAAAATAAGGAATCTGGGATGAAATTGGAAATTCATCCCAGATTTGCGATGAATTTCCAAATTCGTCCCAGATTCCTAATTTTTTTAAAAAATAAGAATAAATTCATCTAAAATGCGAAAAATGGACATAGAGATCTCGGAGTGACGCGAAAAAAGTTTGTATGCGTTTGTATAGATCTCCTGATTATATTGATGACTTCAAATATTTTTTAACCTAATATATTGAGATTTTAATCTTTTTCAAACTCTAACTGTTTTTTACTAATTCTTAAAATTTATTAAGTCGATATGATTAAATTATTTTAAAAAAATTATATTTGATATTTGAGGCCATCAATGTGATTAGGAGATTGAAACGAACGCATAGAAACTTGTTTCGTGTAATTCGGAGGTCTCTAGGCTCATCTTCCGTATTTTAGACGCATTTATTCTTATATTTTTAAAAAATCAGGAATCTGGGATGAATTTGGAAATTCTTTCCAGATTTGCGACGAATTTCGAAATTCGTCCCAGATTCCTGATTTTTTAAAAAATAAGAATATATGCGTCTAAAATACGAAAAATGGACCTAGAAAGCTCAGAATAACACGAAACTGTTTTTTACTAAGTCTTAAGATTAATTAAGTCGATCTAATTAAATTAATTAAGAAAAAAAATATATTTGATATTTGAGGCTATCAATGTGATCAGGAAATCGATACGAACACATAAAAACTTGTTTCGTATAATTTGGAGATCTCTAGGTCAATCTTTCACATTCTAGAAGCATTTATTCTTATTTTTTAAAAATCATGAATCTGGGATGAATTTGGAAATTCGTCGCAAATCCGGGACGAATTTCCAAATTCATCCCAGATTCCTTATATTTTTTTTAAATAAGAATAAATGCGTGTAAAATGCGGAAGATTGACCTAGAGATCTCGGAATGACATAAAACAAGTTTCTATATGTTCGAATCAATCTCCTGATCACATTGATGGTGCATGGAAGAGGCTCTATCTCATGCATGAGTGCGTATGGGGGGGGGGGGGGGGGGGGGCAAATCAAGGGCTTGGATTGCACTGAACCATGTTGACTTGTGTGCCGGCATGACCTACGTGGGCAGAATGTCGGACCGGTCAGGGCAAAATTTGGCCAAGTAGAACAACTAATAGTTTGTCATGTAAACTTTTTGCTGCTGTGTAATGGATGCATTAAATTCGAGATTAATGCAGAATCAAAACGGTCAAGTGATAATGAGTGAAACGGTGAGCGTTTCACTGCTCGGAGAGTAATAGTCATTAATCGACCATTAATGCTGCCGTTGATCTGAGCTCATATATAAGGAGGGCGATCACCGACAGAGGACGCACACAGCAACATACGCAGAAGCTCTCCACCTTTATTTCCCTCCTCCTCTGTTGTGCAACTCCTACTCGGCAGAGTGCTCGTGATAGCAATCGGGTGCCACTTAGTTCGCCGTGACCACCAGTGCTTGGTGGGAATCACGATCAATCGTTGTATCTTGGGAAACAGACGACCCTAGTAAGCCTCGAAGCACAGCCGAAGGTGGGCAAATCTGTTTCAAGGAAATTGCGTCAATCGCAGGCGTCGGTCTGCTACTTAAAGCCCGACTAACCACTTGCCCAGTCAGCCTCTCCACTTGGCATATTTGCCCTACCTGTTTGTTCGCCCGACCAGGACCATCTTGACTTGCCTGTCTGTCCGCCCGACCGACACCATCTCGACCTGCCTGTCTGTTTGCCCGACCGACACCATCTCGATCTGCCTGTCTTTTCGCCCGACCAGCCTAGCTCGGTCTGCCTACTCGCCCGGTCGGCTCTTTATTTGGTCGAACTTGCTCGACCTTACTGCCCTGTCGACCTCTCTCTCTTAGTCCGCCTGGTCGGCCATTCTACTTCCTCCATCGTACTGCTTGGTCGGCCTATTTGATCAGACAGCTGCTCGACCTGAGCGGACTCTGTGGTCTGCTGCTGGACCGATCTGCCCTCTCGACAACACAGACCTGCTGCTCGGCGACTCAGTCTACTCTTCGACTCGTAGCAAAAATCAGTCTCTGCTGGCAACCTGAGATTATCCGCTTAGGTCATCTCGACTGTAAATTGAATTTAATTCAGTGTAGTTTAAATTCAGCTAATAATTCATAAATCTCCGACAACATATTATTCCAACAATTGTTTCTGAAAACCTAGATGAAACCGTTATAAGAAGCATATATAATAACACCTTGATGTTGTTATATAATTGGGTTAGAGGAGGACCCATGAATCTGGCTGTATAAAATGTTAGTCAAAACATAATTTACATTTTGGGAGCGGGAGGAAATGCATTTAAGATACATTAATTAGTGGGTATTAGAAGATTAAAATCAGATCTCCAAGGATAAATAATTAATTTATTCATTCAAAACAATTTTCTTGAAGAATTTTCTTTGACAGAATATATAATTTCTTACTATGGAGCTCAGAAAGGTGTTGTTGATATTGTTATACGAACATAAGATAATGGATACCTCACACGTAAATTTATTAAAGTGGTTCAACACAATACTATACGTGACCCCTTAAAATGATGTGATAAATTAAAAAAAAAAAATGATATAAGGAAAAATTCTCAGGAAAAGCTCAGAGATAGATATAAAATGATAGGCCTAAAAAAAATAAAAATGATAGACCATAAATTTATATGTTATCCCCTAGTTTTTTTTAATCCAAATACTAATTGGTCGTGGGATTTTGGCGATTATACTATGTAATGCCGTTTCCACTATTTTGGATTTCTCATCTTTCTATCGAATCATACAATCTTGTAAAGAAACCTGAAGTTTTATTTCTTCCAATGTAATTTAACTTCCCTAGTTTTGGAGAATCACATTAAAATCACCTCTTATTACCAAAGGTACTAATGAAACTCAGATATAATAATTAATAAAAAATTTGTCTTAAATAAACACCTATATCTGGCCCATATATATTCGTGATCTCCACATTTTTATTATGAATAAATTAATTTTAAAAAAAAACTAGTTTGAGTGTAGCTGCCATTCTCCATTAGATATAAATAGATAAATTATGTGGGGGTATTTTATCCTAACACATTAATACTTTGTATGAGGAGGTTAGACACCCCATGAAATATTTACACCCATTGACAATTGACTCTAAAACCTATTAGAATAACCACTACTTATGTAGTTACTAACTCTGTCAATTCGTGAGGGCTACTCGTTCCATTTCATGGTGACAAAAACGATTCGCTTGCTCAATATTTCTGTCAGCCCGTCTTCAAGCCAATACGGAATAGGTAAATCATGGATAACTACTAGAGTTGGATAATTAAATAGCATATGAAAGATAGCGGACATCCGATTACTAATGAAAATTTAACCCCAAAATTTTATGATAAAAAAACCACCATACGCTAACAAAGTATTCATCCCATTTCATATTTTTACAAAGGGAGATTTCATTTTGGCTCTAATTGGACTGAGTGAACTGGTGGCCAAATGACAAATCAAGTTGGGCAGGTGCCAGTTGGATTGGCTGGGTCGAGTTTTTTTTTTAAAAGCATTTTAAAACTAAGATTAGTGGATGAGATTGAGCAACATTTTATTAGATGGGCCTTGGAGCCCAATGAAGGAGTGACCTGAGAATAAAAGCCTGGTCAAATGAACGAACTGGTTTAGCCGGAAACAATTCGCTCGTATAAAAGCCTAAGAAAGCGGAGGCCAGCGCAGTTCACAAAAACAAGGGAAGGAGGGTATGGGGGTGTTATTGGAGCTGGAAAAAACCCTACGATCGAAGTCCAATGGGGTAAGGATCTCTCTCTTCTACCCAGAACAGTTGGTCCATTGATTTTCGTTCTTAATGTTTTCAATTTTGTGTTTTCTTTTTTATCATCGACCAACCGCTAATCGAGGGGTACTTGGATCTTTTTTTTTTCCCTCGGTGTTTGTTTTAGATGGATCTTAAGAGATTTTTTTTTTTTTTTGTGTGTGGCTTTTCTGATCGATTGTTACTTTCTTGTTTGTCATTTCGATATGGATCGTCGATCGTCCACTGCTGGGAAGTTTACGGTGTTTCTTTTATCGATGCCGCAATCCGAAAATTGCAGGAGAAGATTACGCCAAGGGAGGAGCTGGTTCTTGATGCCTGCAAATCGAAGTCGATCCGGGATTTCACAGTTGGTTTTTGCGCTTCTTCGGCTGCTGTATGGGCTGGTAAATTTCGTTGCTAGCTGTTGCCACACTTCCCTCTCTTTCGTTCTTCTTTCTGGTAATTTGTTTGAACTCACTACAAGCACTACTAGTCCCGTTAAATTAGTTGATTTGAAAGATGTCGGTGCTATTATCTAATTATTTACAGCGACCGGAGGTGAAATTATATATCTGCAGTTGTCTTAATGATGACTTCCAAGCCCTTTGTGTAGATTTGTGCGATTGTTGATGATGACTTGGTGTTTCATCGGAGCATTGTGCTTCTTGTTTGTCTAGCATTTTGTGGGCATGTTAGTGTAGGATGCAGGTCAAATATTGAGGTGGTGAACTGGATGGTATTTTGGAACTAAAACAAAGTAACTTCAAAGATTGAAGCAAAAAGGATATTTGTTTTTGTATAAATTGGAGCTCAATTGCATAAGCATGTGTAGTTGTCACAAGCTTTAAAGCATGAGATGTTTTGTGCTAATCAAGGATGGTAAGTAAAATGCTTGTTAGATGTTCATCTTATTAATGATTGATCAAAAACTTGTGGATGTAGGTCGGGTATGGTGAGAGTGAACTAGAGGTATTTGGAGTCAAAAAAAAGGAGCTGAAAAGATGGAAGCAACCAAAAAATATATGATATTTGTTTTTAGAAATTGGAAGTCAATTGCACAAGCTAGTGCAGTTGTCACAACCCCTAAAGCATGAGTTGCTTTACTACAATGGTCAAGTGTAGTACGTAAGAAACTTGTTAGGTGTAGATCCTAGAAATGTCTAAGAAAAAGTTGTTTTAATATTTGAACAAAAAAAAACTCATTTTTTTTTTAATTCTCAGTTATGATGTTAATACTTTTTAAAATCAAGATACACTGAGAATGTGATCAATAGCAAACAATGTCTAGACAAGTTTTACAAGGAGCATTCGTAAAGCTATGGCTTTATTTCCTCAAGCAAAGAAGGAATTTGATAAGAGGCATGAACTTTGTGAAATGTTGAATAGCACAAGCTGAGTAGCAGGAATTCTTGATCATTAAAATATTCCTTTTTTTTTTCAGAATTATGACCTATGAGGGTGCCAGAATGTCAATGATGCAGGATTACTTCAAGTGTATGCTCTTGCATCAAGGAGCTAACATTCGACTATGCATGTAAACTTCCAATAAAAGTAATGATGGAGAAATAAGGAAGAAGGGATACAAGGAAGATGAAGTTTTGAACTTGGACAGACTAAGATTATATAAGAAGCTCTATTTTCTTATATAGCTTTGACATAAATGTAAAATTATGACTTGTGACAAGGAGGTGAAAGAAAGGAGAAATAATGTTGAAAAGAAGACATGAGTATAGTGGATCATATTCATAAGGACATTGGCTTAAAACTTAATTGGATCTTGCATTGAGGAATGTTTCCTTGTTGACAGAAAAGGAACAAAATGGAAAAATAATTCTCCATTAGTGACTTGACTCTCACCCATGCATTATCAACCTGCTACATTTGCATGCATTTGATTTGATGTATGCTCCATGTTATACGCCTCAGCCACTGATGCTTCTGTTAGGCTGGTGGCTATTGACATGATGTAAGTAGCATGGTTGATCCTGGTGGTAGCCACCTTCCGATACCATATAGGTTTATGATGCCCCCTCTCCCTCATATGAGTGCAATATCTTCTTGGGTATTGCTAACCACCGTCTTGGATTCTTTTCAAATGTTTCAATTTATTATTCAATGATATCTGAAAACTGCTTTTGTAACCTGACTTTCACTGTCATTACACTTGAATATTATAATGTTAAAAATGTTTTTTTTGGTATGCGCAGCAAGTAGGAGACTTCAACAAGCACAGAGGTTCAACTTGTCCATAAGTAAGTCAATGATGTCATTTCTCCCCAGATATTACTTCACCTTTTATACCAGTAAAGATGTATTCTTTTGGTGAAAGCATCTGATTGTAATCATGCATATTCATCAATATTTTAATCATATAGCCTTAGCAAACAGAAAGAATGAAAAAGGTTCAACATTATGATTAATTTTCTGTTATTTTTGTGTTCTGCTTGTTAATTTTGATGCCCTAATTTTAGTAGGGCCAGCATAACTACACACTGTTCGATACATCACTTCCTGTCACTACAATGAAAATGCTTTTCCTTAATACTTATAGGAAAGTACAAATACACATATATAAATCCTTGAATATCTATAGATTTGATACTTTGTCAGACATGAACATTTGTTTAATGACTCACATTTACCATTTTCATAAAAAAAAAAAAAAATGATTTTCCTTTGGTTTCTATATTCGTCCTATACTCTAGAATATTTCAAAATTGTGTTGTGATGTTCAATTCAAGCTTGGAACTGGCCATGCATTTACGGGCGTTAGTTAATTTTTCATGTCCAAACTAAATGTCTAAGCCTAACCTTGAAGTGAACAATGAGTCTCCAAGCGAGTCCATTAACTTCAACTTTCTTAAGTTTATCCTATAACAAAAAAGATAAACTCATTTAGAATTACTACTAATACCCCTTTATATTGATCCTGCTCTAGGTCAGCGGGTCATGTCTTTATGGCTCAATTCCAGATCAACACTCCTGCTTATGTATACAGAGATGTAGGATGAGAAGATCAACCTCTCCTAAGAGGTCGGTAGGTCATCCACCTCTTCCTTTAGGTCTGTAGGTTGACACTTATGGAGATTTGCATGAAGTCTCTGATCTCGGGGAAAGAATCACAATGCCACGTCTAAATAACAAGCACGAAGGAGATTTTGAATAAAGAAGGTCTCGTGGGTGCCAGTCTAAAGGCCTTAGGTCCAAATTCCCAGCCTAGAGGTCTCGATCGTAAGGGTCCCGGTCTAGAGGTCTTGACCCTAAGGGTCCTAGCCTAAAGGCCTCGACTCCAAGGGTCCCAGCCTAGAGATCTCGGCTCCAAGGGTCCCAGCCTAGAGGTTTCGGCTTTGGCCTAAGGTCTCAACTTCAAGGGTCTCAACCTAGAGATCTCGGCATAATGGTCTTGGCTTCTAAGGTCACGGTTGCATAGATCTTAGAGGTCTCTGTAGCACAGGTCTCGACGGTAATAACCTCTGCCCTTGATGGCCTAAATAAGTCAAGCCCACTACACCACTCAAGCTCGATTAGGAGGCCCAGTCACTGTCCGGATCAGGCCCAACCGTGAGCTTGAGACCAGGTCTCTTGACTATATCCCAATTCCGTCAAAAGGGGAGGTAAAGTTTCCCTGTGAGATATGGCATAACCTGAAGCTCCGTCTTCTATGGCGAAGGACCGAATCCTCCTATTAGATAGGACCCGGGGCACTTTAAATAGAAAAGGGAACACCCCTGCAAGAGGGAGACTACTGGATTCGTGACCCGCTAAACTTCGTCCCTTGGTTCTGCAAACTTGAAGTTGCTAAACTTTTTGTCAACATTGGTCTCCAATTATGTTAAGGACCAGCTCAATTCCCCACTTAGAGTTTGACTTTAAGTTATTCATATAAATCAATGCACCGAGCTCTCCCTCTAGCTCGATCTCCCAAGTGTTCCATCTAGCTTTGTTTCTTGAGCTTCCCTCCAGCGTAGTCTCCCAAGCTCCCCCTCCTACTTGGTTTCCCAAACTTTCCATCCAACTTGGTCTCTTAAGCTCCCATTTCAGCTTGGTTTCTCGAGTTCTCTGCTTAGTAATGCCCACGGTCTTAGCAATAGTCCCTCCACTATTTGCCATCTCTAGCCAATAACAACCGAATAGTTGAAGTCATCATAATTAATTGGCAATTAAATTAGGATGAGCAACAGAAACAGCTGAAATGATCGAAGTCATTATCAGTGTTTATCTCCTCTCACCTATAAATTACCCAAATACGGACATCATTTATAGTTTGGAATCTCTACTTCTCACTTTCTCTGCTTTGCTTTCGCTTCCACTACATCCTAGTGACTTGAGCATCATAGGGGTCTCGTCGTAAACAACTCTCTTTGATGTGTGCCTTTGTGTGTGCAAGTCAGATCCAATCTCCACCTCAGCGCTCGACCTGCTGATAGACCTCCTGTCCAGGTCAGCTGTCAACCCTCACCTCAGCATCCACCTTGACAACTTATTTCCGCAGCATGAATTGCATTTCAGGATGAAATAAAGAATACTTTCAAATTCCAATTTGTGCCCATATGCAAGTTTTTATGCTAGTCTGTCCAAGTTCACCTCAAAAGTCATTTCAAGTCTTAAATTTTGTAGAAGCCCTGTTTGAGCTTTAATTATTATCTACTCCCTTGGAAGTTTATAATGGGTCTCAGCAATCCCATCAGGCTAATGAGCAACGCAAGAATGTGCATCCAAAACTGAAATGTAAAAACTAAATTGGATAAAACCAAACTGAAAATATTGGTTCTTTTGGTTCGTGAAATTGATTTAGTTTATCTTTAGACTGGGAATATGGTATGCCTATCTATATATGTTCATGTTAAAATAAAACCAATTGTTTTTTTTTTGTTTGAAACCATATCAGTTTTGGGTCCAGTTTGTAAATTTTCAATTTTAAAATTTTGATTTGGTTTGGAATTTTCCTACCGAACTGATTAACCTATGTCCATCCTTAATCAGCTATAAGATATACATTCAGTACAATGTAATTCTTTGTAGCATAAGTCATTGTTTTATTGAATCCCTCAATGGCGCCCAAGTACAATATTGATTTCTCATCTAACCTAATACCATAATCTTTTCTGTGCAACTTATTGTAGCAGAATGAAGGTATAGTAGTTAGATTGGTGATCCTTCCACAGTTAAAATTATTCACTCCTTGAGTATGTAGATGCCAAATGTTCAACTAGGAATTTTGACTATTATTTTACCCTAACATTGATTTGTTGTTTGAACAATTAAATTCGTGTTGCAGGTTCAGCTATTTTTTGTGGTATGTGGAGGTTTAACAACTCTCTAAATGTGTGCGTTGACCAATTATTAGCATTGGAAGGCAGTCGGATTCAGAGAGAGTTGGCAAATGTGTAAGTTCTTTCTGACACGATGGTAGTATGCATGGTATGGAGCCTTTTCTACCATTTTGTTTTCAGTATGTATTAATAATAACTAACTTTTAATTTATCTGATCATTGCATGAGATAACCTAAAGTTACCACTAAATCTGAATCTTTGCTCCCCTCCAGTGGTGTAATTCCCATTTGATAGCTTGACTGCACTTGCTGTCAGTTGTTCTAACAAATGCAATATCAATATTCTGAATGATACAGAATCTTGACTAAGCATGCAAACAGCCCCGAAAAAGTGAAACTTGTGAGAAAACACTATTACCCTGAACAAGTGTTCAGCGACTTGAATCCAGATAAAACTACTTTTAGGTGGCGGTTACGTAATGTGTACATGGATGGCACTTCTCACCGGACTGATAGTGTTGAAGATAACGACAATCATGATAAACAAGATCTGCAGCCTGACCAGTTTTCCGTAAGTTCATATTATTGCTTATACAAGGTTCTCTTTTAATTTTTAGAGTTCCACACTAAAGCTACAATGATGATTATTTGCCCTTGGTTGCATTCTCATAGTATCAGGGTGCTCCAGGAGGAGATATGATTGTTGATCGGTATCAGGGTGCTCCAGTAGGAGATATGATTGTTGACCCTCTAGACTTCATTTTTGGTTATTCTGAAAGCAATAAGGAGATCAAGCAATCGGACAACACTGTAGTACCTTCCAAGAGACGGTTGCGGGCCTACAAGAGACGGTTGCGTCGCCATCAAGCGCACCATGAATCCACTGATAGTAACACAAGTTAAACAAGAATTGTAGATGAGCAACTAACGTTGAAGACTTTTTAAAATGACAAAAATGCAAGATTCTCGCCTAGTTCGAAAAATGCCCTGGTGATACTTTGCCACGAGAATCAACAAGATGCCTGGTTTCATATCAGTAGAATGGATGGTTTCATGGTCAACCAATCATTGTGGAGGATCTATGCAGCTTCTATGTTATTTCAGGAGCAACTCTTTAATTGGGTTGGGTCGCCACTCTGTTTCCTTGTGTGCACACTTGTTTATCGGTGTCATATCCGATTATGTTTTAAAATGCTCGAGAACTTCAATTCATTCTATGACCGACATCTGGGTTAAGTCGATAGCATTTGAACAACTGTCATTACTTTAACGAAGCAATATCAAGCATTCGCTCCTGATTATGTTGGAGATTGAGCTCATTGGTGTTGTCTTGGTGCTAGTCATGTCCTCCGCGTTCGCTTAAAACCAAGCATTCAACGGTGGAAGTGCGTCGTATCTTGCGATAAATTGACATAACAATTATTAATATTTGTAAATGTATTGTCTTTATAAATAGTTAATTTATGACATTATATATATTTTAATTGTTTCGAATTAGATTAAGTTATTGGGTTTAATATTACCAGAGCAAATATGATAGACTACTCCCCATTGATTTGTAATGGCACAAGTGAATAACAATTGAAGCGACAAGATGTATCTACGTAGGAGTGTAAACGAATTGAGTTGAATATGTTGAAAAATTTAAGGCTCGAATTCGGTTCAAAATAAGTAAGTTCAAGCTTGATTCGAATCTCGAGAATTTTAAAATTTTATGTTCAAGTTCAGTTCAAATTAGAGCTTAAGTTTGGTTCAAAAGATTCAAATATGTTCACGAACTATTCGAATTATTACTCGAAAATAAATACTCAAAAAATTAAAAATTTATTTATTTAATATATATTTAACTTATATTAATAAAATATTAAAACTCACGAGCAGGTTATGAATTATGGCTCGAAAAAATGTTCAAACATATTTGAATTGGACTAAGAATCAAATATTTTTCGAACCTACTCGAGCTCGCCAGCCAGCAAACCACCAAACCGAATTAATTAATTCCGACACAACTCGATGATGAGTATCCTACCTACGCAACTACGCCTACAGAAGCAAAATTCCATCCACCGCCGCCAGAATCCCCGCAGCCATCCATCAACTACTCTGCTGCAGTAAATAGGCGGCCGAGGGCCATCCGACTATCTGCACCGTAGAACTTCTCCGCCAGGGTCGCGTTAGCATTCGTGTCGCCTTCGGTGGGCCAACCGATCGCCCCGACCACGATCGGCAAGTTGCCGAAGCCGACCTTGTCAAGGCGGCCACCAGCGTGTCGAAGTTGGCGTCTGATAACACTCAAATGAAGAAGAGTCAAAGAAAACACCTGATAGCACTTAGATGAATAAGAGAAAGATAGCAGAGAATTAATGTACTATTGGTTTCTCATTAAAAGTTCATACAAAACATAGGCTATACATATGTTTTTATATAGCAGTAAGAAAAAATAATCCGATCCTAAAATTATGCATCTAGATCTAGCCTTAGCCTTTCATTTATTCAAAGCATATCCATTAAATACGGATATATTCTATCTTAATTATGACTTGATTTAAATAATACAACATAGCCTCCCTTAAACCAAGTCACAAATGTTAGCCATCCCAATTGCCTTCTTCAACTTGAGAAAAATCTCTGTCTTCATTGGTTTTGTAAAGATATCTGCAACTTGACATTCACTAGGACAATACTCGATGTTGATTTGTTTTTCCGCAACCCATTCTCTGATTTTATGATACTTGATATCTATATGCTTGCTGCGGCCATGAAATACTGGATTCTTAGATAATGCAATTGTTGACTTGTTATCACAAAAAATTGTCGTAGGACCATCTTGTTTGTGTTGTAGAAAATCTAAAATCTTTCTTAGCCAAATTGCTTGCATAGCACAATTTGTTGCCGCTATATATTCTGCTTCTGTTGTTGAAAGTGCTACCACCGGTTGCTTTTTAGAAGACCAAGAAAATATAGCTGAACCAAGATGAAAAGCATATCCCGATGTACTCTTTCTAGTCTCAACATCTCCAGCCCAATCACTATCTGTATATCCAATAAGTCCCACAGTTTTATTAGTAGAATACAAAATTCCATTATTAATTGTACCTTTGACATATCTAAGAATTCGCTTTGCTGCGGCCCAATGCGAATCCTTTGGTTTCTCCATAAACCTGCTAAGTACTCCAACTCCAAAAGAAATATCTGGCCTTGTAGCAACCAAATATCTTAGACTCCCAATCAAACTTTTATAAGCAGTAATATCCACACTCTTACCAGTTTCATCTTTAGACAACTTTATCTTTTCAATCACTGGAGTAGGAACTGGTTTGGAGCATTCCATCCTAAACCTTTTCAAAATATCAGAAGCATATTTCTTTTGTGAGACAAAAAACCCATCATCCATCTGAATAACTTCAAGCCCTAGGAAATAACTCATTAGACCCATATCTGTCATTTCAAATTTACTAACCAAGGCTTCCCTGAATTCTATGATTAACTTTAAGTTATTTCCGGTAAAAATCAAGTCATCAACATAAAGACAGACTATGAGTGTATCACCAGATTCAGTATGCTTAACATACAAAGTATGCTCATAAGGACATCTCAAAAAACCATTTTCAATAAAATAAGAATCAATACAACTATACCATGCCCTTGGTGCTTGTTTTAAACCATATAGAGCTTTCTTCAACCTATACACCTTATTCTCTTCCCCTTTCTTCACATATCCTGCAGGTTGTTCGACATATATTTCTTCTTCCAAGAAGCCATTCAGAAAAGCAGATTTTACATCCATTTGATACAGTTTCCAATTATTTTGAGCAGAAAGTGAAATAAGCATGCGTACTGTATCAAGTCTACTTACAGGAGCAAAGACCTCAAAATAATCAATACCTGCTTTTTGCTTGTAACCTTTTGCAACCAACCTCGCTTTAAAACGATCAATTTCACCATTTGGCTTATACTTTGTCTTGTATACCCACTTTACTCCAACTGGTTCTTTTCTTGGAGGTAATTCAGTCAATTCCCAAGTACCATTAGTTTCAATGGCTTGAATTTCCTCGTCCATTGCCTTCAACCAATGAGTCTTTTTAGCAGCATCTTCAAAAAATATAGGATCACAATCTGAAAAAAGAGCAAACTGAACAATTTCTTCATCAGACAGATCATTATCATTACTTAACACATAATCTTGCAAGCGAGCTGGTAATCGGCACTCGCGTTGTGATCTTCTAGTTGGTGCTTCAGATTGTACAGAAACTTGAACATTATCTTGAGTAGGCTGTTCATCCAGAAAGTCGTCAGGAATATCAGGAACAATAATAGACTTTTCTTTTTCTATACACCAATTCCAACTACCATGTTCATCAAAGACCACATCACGACTAATAATAACTTTCTTAGTTTCAGGGTTATATAGCTTATAAGCCTTTGATGTATCACTGTAACCAATAAAAATACACTTCTCGCCTTTATCATCAAGTTTCTTCCTCAACTTATCTGGTACATGTGCATATGCCAAACAACCAAAGATCTTGAGATGTTTGACAGTCGGCTTTCTTCCACTCCAAGCTTCCTCAGGTGTCTTATCATGAACACTTCTTGTTGGACACCTGTTCAACACATAAATAGCACAAGATACAGCTTCTGCCCAGAAATGCTTAGGCAGATTTTTTGATTTCAACATACATCTTACCATATCCATAATAGTTCTATTTTTTCTCTCAGCCACTCCATTTTGTTGTGGAGTATATCTAGCTGTCATTTGATGTTGAATACCATGCTTCTTTAAAAAATCATCACACACAATATATTCTGTACCTCTATCAGTTCTTAAGATTTTGATTTCAAGTCCACTTTGTTTTTCAACAAATAATTTAAATTGCTTGAAAATATCACATGCTTCTGACTTTTGATGTAGAGGATAAACCCAAGTTTTTCGACTCAAATCATCGATAAAAGTAATAAAATACTTATTACCTCCAAGTGATGGTACTTCCACTGTGCACAAATCTGAATGTATAAGTTCTAACTGTTTTGTGGCTCTCCATGACTTGCCTACAGGAAAAGGTTCTCTATGCTTCTTGCCAATTAAACAAGTCTCACAAACATGATTAGACTTCACAATATCAGGCAACTCAAAAACAAGCTTCTTTCTTGCTAAATAATTTAATCCAGAAAAATGAAAATGCCCAAAGCGCATATGCCACAACCAATTATCATCCAAAATCTCAGAATTAAAGCAAGAAAGAAATTTATGCTGAATTTTCAAAGGAAATAATCTATTCTGAGACATTTTTACCTTTGCTATCAACTTCCCATTTCCATCTGTTATGATGCAATACCCCTGAATAATGCATATTTTATAACCCTTTTCTGATAATTGTCCCATACTTAATAAGTTTTGGTGAAGTTCTGGAACATAAAAGACATCAGATATAAAATTTTGAGAACCATCCTTCAACTGGATATAAATTTTACCTTTTCCCAATATTGGTACTTTTGTCTTATTTCCAAAAGTAACCTCTGATTGAATTGATTCATCTAATTCCGAGAATAACTCTCTTCTTCCACACATATGGTTACTACATCCAGTATCCAAAAACCATACGTTCTCATTTGCAGGTAAACTATTACTAGCCAAAAGTAAAGTCTCAGATTCATTAGAGTCCTCACCATAATTTCCAGCAATGTTTGCCTGGTTGCCATGATTGTTGAATTTCTTGTATCTACAATCTGCAATTTTGTGCCCATATTTTCCACAATTATAGCAGTGAGCCGAAAACCTCTCTTGCATGGCATTATCTCCACTTCTTCCTTGATTTGAGTAGTTACCTCGACCTCTTCCTCTATATCCTCTTCTTGCTCTTCCTCGACCTCTATTGAATCCTCCTCCTCTTTGACTAGAGTCAGTCGTGTTAAGAGTAACCTGACTCTTTAAAGCTTCTTCATTTGCTGGTGTTTCCGTCTTTGCTTCGATCCTGTCAATATGGCTTTCTATCATACCTTTTAATTCTGCAATTGTCAGCAGTTCAATGTCATGTGATTCTTGAATTGAGGCCACCACATGATCATACTTCAATGGTATGGTTCGAAGAATCTTCTCAACAACAGCATCATCTCCAATTTTATCACCATATAATCTCATTTTATTGACAAGATCAGTAAGACGTGAAAAATAATGCTCAACTGTTTCTGTAGATGACATCTCGCATCGATCGTATAACCTTCGTAGCGACTGCAACTTGGATTTTTGTGCTCGATCAACTCCTTTGTATGACAATTTTAAGGTGTCCCACGCCTCCTTTGCCGTCTTGGCATTTGCAATCAAACCAAAAATTGAATAATCAACTCCTTGATGAATTTGTCCCAACGCAAGTTGATCTCGACGTTGAGAGTTTGCATCGGCTCCTTCTGAAAGACCTGAATCAATAGAGCTCCAAAGATTTTGAGCTTTTAAATGTGTAGACATCATTATCTGCCAATAATTATAATCGAGCTTCCCATCTAATTTTGGACCAGACCAAACAACATTAAAATTGTTTGTCATATTTTACTACAAAAAAAAACGAGCTAGAAGGTTACCGGCTCTGATACCACTTTGATAACACTCAAATGAAGAAGAGTCAAAGAAAACACCTGATAGCACTTAGATGAATAAGAGAAAGATAGCAGAGAATTAATGTACTATTGGTTTCTCATTAAAAGTTCATACAAAACATAGGCTATACATATGTTTTTATATAGCAGTAAGAAAAAACAATCCGATCCTAAAATTATGCATCTAGATCTAGCCTTAGCCTTTCATTTATTCAAAGCATATCCATTAAATACGGATATATTCTATCTTAATTATGACTTGATTTAAATAATACAACAGCGTCGAAGACGTTGGTGTACGCGGTGCCGTTGTCGATGACCGGCGTGACAGTGCCTTCGAAAAAGCCTACTTGATGTTTACTCCACCATGGAAGTTTCACTGGCTGACGTTCTGCTTTACCCAGTTCCTCGCATTCTCGTAATCGTTCATGGCGGCGAGCATTTCGTTGGGAATGGCGATCTTAACTTCGACCCCTGTTCCAGCCAACGCCCTCATCGAATGCTGATCGGCATCAAAAATCTTTACTTTTTTTTATTTCATTATTCTGCAGGAGCTGCAGGAATCAGGATCGTGTTCGGCGGTAACCGGTGGGAGGCGACCGTCCCCCAATTGACGCCGAGGGCCGCGTCGGCCGGCGAAGCAGAGAGGCCAGTGGCGAGGAGCAGGCAATCGGAAGAGCCAGCAAAAAGGCATCTTTAATAAAAAAAATGTCGAAATTTACAGATCGCGAGTCGGAAAATAATCTAAAACGTTGGTTTTGTAGTCAAATTAAAGACGTATGAATTGAAGATTATCCGGGGGATTCAGAGACTCGGCGAGGGCGCTTTGGTAATCACCCCCAACGGAATCAAAGAATGCCCCGGTATTCCCAATGGGGCGGGGATCGAATTAATTAATAACCAACTCCAGCGTGAGAATCGGAACAGAGACGTGAGTGATTTCGACTTTAAAATTGGTGAAAAATGTAAAGATTTTTTAGGAATTTGATCGGTAGACTGATGGGAAGGCAAGAATAGGAGCGGACGAGAGCGTAGAACTTGTACGTCTTGCGGTTTGTGCTTTACTCTACAAGACCAGATTCTTTGGTCGTAATTCCGTAATTTGTGTGGTTGGAATCAAATCAAAATTGATTGATTGGAGTCCGATCAAAATTGATTACGATCTATGCCGAGCAGGGGCGATCTATCCATCATCGGCCATATGATTCAATACAAAATTATAATCTAAATCAAAATGGTGCCGAGCTTTCATAGGGAAGGGAATTGAAGGGGTGGCTTCGTGGACAGCGAGGGCGTTCATGTAGTTAAGTTGGCGAGGTGACGTGGGACACGTTGCGGGCCCACGTCCACTTGGTGGGGGTTGTCAAAAGCAAGTTAACTGTCAATTTAGTTACGTGGGTGGCCGTTTTAAGCACGTAACTGTCGATTAGTTCTGTTGGGGGAAGTTCATCTGCCAGGCAACAATGACTTTTTACATAATAGAAAAATGAGTGATAATGGGCATCTTAATTGGTCAATGAACAAGAAAAGTCTTGTCATGCAAGTACGTTTGTATATCAGTATATGGTGGAGTAAACAATTGTTAGTAAAATTACGTGGCACAACGATAAAAAAATTATCTAATTATTTTGCTTTTTGAAAAATAAAAAAAATTAAGATGTACAAAGGTTCGTCTTGTTGGTACAATCGACCTCTAAAATTTTAATGTCAGACAAATATATTTAAGTATGTTTAAATATGAAGCTTGACCTAGGGAAGTCCTAGTTGTAGGCTAGGCAAGGGAAGTCCTAGTTGGAGGCTAGGCAAGGAGAGAAATCTCGGTATATCGTGGAAGCCAGGTGGATAGGTCTGGAGGACTTGATCCCTGAATAGCCGAATACTGAGTCCTAGTTGTAAGCTAGAACTGAATCCTAGTTGTAGGCTAGGTAAGGGAAATCTCAGTATATCGTGGAAGCCAGGTGAATAGGTCTAGAGGACTTGATCCCTGGATAGCCGAATACTGAGTCTTGGTGAGTGAAGCCAAATGGAGAAAATCTTAGGAGGTGGTAACCTTAGGTAACGAGAAGTCTTGGAGGAGTGAACTCCAAGCAAGGTTGATCGGATGGTTTCCGGTCGACCGCACGCGGTCGACCGGACCAACGGATCTCGGTAAATCTAGGTTTAGGTTTATCATTGTATTCTATATTACTATTATTATTGTTGGCTAATGTAGTATTGCAGGAAAAGTCTTAGTGGATCGGGCGATCAGACACTGAGTAGGCAAAAGTCCAAACAGGTCTGGAGGACCAATGTTTGGCAGGTAAGTTGAGGTATGCAACTGGAGGAGTGATAGTGAGGTCGGGTTCCTAAAGGGAACAACCTTAGGTCGCTGATCCAATTGAAGAAACCGGGAAGGTTTCCAAGTTGAGATCAAGACAGTTCTACTGTATGTATTACTCATGCCTTATATTACTGTGCTAACCTTTGTTTTGCAGGAATATTGTTTAACTCTGTTTTACAGATTCGGCCTGATCGGTCGACCGAATAGGAGGATCAGTCGACCGAACCAGCTTGACTCAGACCAGAGATCAGTTCAGACCAAAGCGAAGCACAATCCGATCGAAGCTTGATCGGTCGACCGAACCAGGGATCGGTCGACCGATCCAATCAGCATTAAACAGCATTAAAAGAAGATCTCTTGTAGATTTCGACGAACAAGGAAAAGGCTTGTTCGGTCGACCGAAAAGATGGTTCGGTCGACCGAACTATTAAAGACCAGTAAATGCAAAAGATCGAGCCAGCTTCGGACTTCAGCCAGGAAGGAAGGGAGCGGGTTCGGTCGACCGAACAGTGGGATCGGTCGATCGAACCTCCAGTACACCTATAAAATGTAACGCCCCAAATTTCCTCAATTAGAGTCCTAAAAGTAATTTAAAAATATTTAAAAATGCTATATAAATATTCTATGGATTTATAAAAATTTTTAGAGTATTTTTATGTAATTTTTGGAGGTCGTTTGGTATTTTTACAAAACGAAGGAAGTTTCGACAAAAAAATGTCCAAGCCGAGAATTGAACCCATGACCTTTGACTCGGTCAAAACCCGGCTGACCAAGTGTGCAAACAGATTTTTCTGTTTAGAAAAGGTAGCAAATTTATTTAAGATAGTTAACAGAATATTGGATTATAAAAGGGATAAGTTGATCTTGGATTTGTTTGTTTAGAAAAAGTAGCGAATTTATTTAAGATAGTTAACATAATATTGTAAAAGGGATAAGTTATGTTGGATTTGTTTGTTTAGAAAAAAATAGCGAATTTATTAAAGATAATTAACAGAATATTGGATTATAAAAGGGATAAGTTGATGTTGGATTTGTCTGTTTAGAAAAGATAGCGAATTTATTTAAGGAATTAACAGAAATATTAAGTTATAAAAAGGGATAAGTTGATGCTCTGTTTTCTCGTGACTTAAACCATTCTCTCCTTCTCTTCTGCGTACGATGGCGGAGCTCGGGCAGAAAACGAAAGGGAGTTAGGGCATCATCTCCGGCGGCCGGCCAAGGTCCTAGAAGCCCTTTTTGTTCGGTTGTGAGTCCAAGAAGCAAGGTAAGTGCTTCTCACCTGCAGTAGGAGTAGTTTCGGACCTTTGTTCTTCTTGAATTCGAAGCATGAGAAGCGCTTATAGTGTAGATTTTTAATTAAGCATATAGTGCAGATTTTAATTAAGCTTATAGTGCAGATTTTTATGTAAGCTTATAGTGCAGATTTTAATTAAGCTCATAGTGCAGATTTTGATTTAGGCTTATAGTGCAGATTTTAATTAAGCCTATAGTGCAGATTTTAATTAAGCTCATAGTGCAGATTTTTATTTAGGCTTATAGTGCAGATTTTAATTAAACATATAGTGCAGATTTTAATTAAGCTTATAGTGCAGATTTTTATTTAAGCTTATACTGCAGATTTTAATTAAGCCTATAGTGCAGATTTTAATTAAGCTTATAACTGCAGATTTTTATGTAAGCTTATAATGCAGATTTTAATTAAGCATTGCAGTGTAGATTTTTCATTAAGCATTTCAATTACAAAATTTGAGTTCCCTATCAGTATTTTGAGTTTAAGAGAAGTATAAGAAAGATAAAGAAAAGTATAAGAAAGATAAAGAAAAGAAAGAAAAGGCCGAGGCCTTAAGTAGATCCCAAAGTCAAGACTTTAGGGATTTTGGCACACAAAGTGTCTATTAAAATGCCGAGGCATTTAAAGAAAAAGTAATTAAGATTATAAGTATTTTACTTTAAGTAAGAGGCTAGTACCCGACTTCTGAGGTTGTCGTTAAACAAATCCAGGTGTCCAATTCCGAGGTCTTGGCCCTGGTAGACCGAGGTCTGCTCTTTTAGGATTGGTGGCTCGCTACCCCAACCTATTAGGGAACGCGCATAAGATGGTACTACGCCTGGGCCCAAGAAGAAGTTGATTATTATTTTGAAGTATTATAAGTATAAGTTTTTGAACAAGTAAAACGAGTTTTACATAAACATAAAGTATTAAAGATTAAGTTAGAACAAATGAAATAAGTTTCATATAGTTCTGAAAATCAGTAAGTTTAGTTCTTTATTCTACCATGTTTATCTAGTAGACGAGTAGTTTTTCATGTTTACCTATTAGATGAGTAGCATGATTAGCTATTAGAATTACATGAGTAGATTCCTTAGCTTTTCTTTGCTATTAGTTTGACATGAGCAGTTATGTTTATGCTTTATTTCTTTTTAGAGCATATAGTTTTTAGTTCTTTTCGTATACATGCACATTCGTGTTTTTGTGAGTTAGATAGCGCTTACTAAGCAAATTTTGCTTATAGATGCATTTTCCTCTTACTGCAGATAAAGGAAAGGAAAAGTTATAGCAAAGGAAGGCGACAAGGAGGTGCGGATGGATGTGTGATGCCTGGACTATAGAAGCCTTGGGATTTAGCATAAGAATTTATTAACAAAGAGTTGAGTAGAATGTATTAGATGAGTCATTTAGTCTTCCGCTGTTAGTTAATTGTAAGTTTTGAGTTCTCCGAGAGTTTTAGGAATTTCTATCAACATGTGAACAAGGATAGTTAAGTAAAGTTAGTAGTCCAGTAGCGCTCCGCCCTCACAGACCAGTAGTGAGGAGGGTGGTCGTTACAGTTGGTATCAGAGCAGTTCCTATTCTCTAGCATCACACATCTGCACCAACCTTGCCGTCTTCAAGTATGAAAGTATTTAAGTTTTCCTTTTATGCTTACTTTATTATTTGCAGTATGGAGTAATTGCTTAAATGCGCTTTAGTAAGATTGAAGTTTTGTCTCTCTTATATTCATATACATAAGTATGTTTAGAAAGGATAGAGAAGATATCAAGCCTTCCAAGGACCCCTAATGGGTACGATGCGATATGAATAATAGAGGACCGAGAAGTTAAGAGACTAAGGAACAAAGAGTACCATTAGTGAAAGTCATTTAGAACCAGAAGCACGAGGAAGTTACTTAGGAGCGTGAGGACAGTATGAGACAGAGATATCCAGAATTATTCTAAGTTCGAGGACGAACTTTTTATAAGGTAGGGAGAATTGTAACGCCCCAAATTTCCTCAATTAGAGTCCTAAAAGTAATTTAAAAATATTTAAAAATGCTATAGAAATATTCTAGGGATTTTTAGAAATTTTTAGAGTATTTTTATGTAATTTTTGGAGGTCGTTTGGTATTTTTACAAAACGAAGGAAGTTTCGACAAAAAAATGTCCAAGCCGAGAATTGAACCCATGACCTTTGACTCGGTCAAAACCCGGCTGACCAAGTGTGCAAACAGATTTTTCTGTTTAGAAAAGGTAGCAAATTTATTTAAGATAGTTAACAGAATATTGGATTATAAAAGGGATAAGTTGATCTTGGATTTGTTTGTTTAGAAAAAGTAGCGAATTTATTTAAGATAGTTAACATAATATTGTAAAAGGGATAAGTTATGTTGGATTTGTTTGTTTAGAAAAAAATAGCGAATTTATTTAAGATAATTAACAGAATATTGGATTATAAAAGGGATAAGTTGATGTTGGATTTGTCTGTTTAGAAAAGATAGCGAATTTATTTAAGGAATTAACAGAAATATTAAGTTATAAAAAGGGATAAGTTGATGCTCTGTTTTCCCGTGACTTAAACCATTCTCTCCTTCTCTTCTGCGTACGATGGCGGAGCTCGGGCAGAAAACGAAAGGGAGTTAGGGCATCATCTCCGGCGGCCGGCCAAGGTCCTAGAAGCCCTTTTTGTTCGGTTGTGAGTCCAAGAAGCAAGGTAAGTGCTTCTCACCTGCAGTAGGAGTAGTTTCGGACCTTTGTTCTTCTTGAATTCGAAGCATGAGAAGCGCTTATAGTGCAGATTTTTAATTAAGCATATAGTGCAGATTTTAATTAAGCTTATAGTGCAGATTTTTATGTAAGCTTATAGTGCAGATTTTAATTAAGCTCATAGTGCAGATTTTGATTTAGGCTTATAGTGCAGATTTTAATTAAGCCTATAGTGCAGATTTTAATTAAGCTCATAGTGCAGATTTTTATTTAGGCTTATAGTGCAGATTTTAATTAAGCATATAGTGCAGATTTTAATTAAGCTTATAGTGCAGATTTTTATTTAAGCTTATACTGCAGATTTTAATTAAGCCTATAGTGCAGATTTTAATTAAGCTTATAACTGCATATTTTTATGTAAGCTTATAATGCAGATTTTAATTAAGCATTGCAGTGTAGATTTTTCATTTAGCATTTCAATTACAAAATTTGAGTTCCCTATCAGTATTTTGAGTTTAAGAGAAGTATAAGGAAGATAAAGAAAAGTATAAGAAAGATAAAGAAAAGAAAGAAAAGGCCGAGGCCTTAAGTAGATCCCAAAGTCAAGACTTTAGGGATTTTGGCACACAAAGTGTCTATTAAAATGCCGAGGCATTTAAAGAAAAAGTAATTAAGATTATAAGTATTTTACTTTTAAGAAGAGGCTAGTACCCGACTTCTGAGGTTGTCGTTAAACAAATCCAGGTGTCCAATTCCGAGGTCTTGGCCCTGGTAGACCGAGGTCTGCTCTTTTAGGATTGGTGGCTCGCTACCCCAACCTATTAGGGAACGCGCATAAGATGGTACTACGCCTGGGCCCAAGAAGAAGTTGATTATTATTTTGAAGTATTATAAGTATAAGTTTTTGAACAAGTAAAACGAGTTTTACATAAACATAAAGTATTAAAGATTAAGTTAGAACAAATGAAATAAGTTTCATATAGTTCTGAAAATCAGTAAGTTTAGTTCTTTATTCTACCATGTTTATCTAGTGGATGAGTAGTTTTTCATGTTTACCTATTAGATGAGTAGCATGATTAGCTATTAGAATTACATGAGTAGATTCCTTAGCTTTTCTTTGCTATTAGTTTGACATGAGCAGTTATGTTTATGCTTTATTTCTTTTAGAGCATATAGTTTTAGTTCTTTCAGTATACATGCACATTCGTGTTTTGTGAGTTAGATAGCGCTTACTAAGCAATTTTGCTTATAGTTGCATTTTCCTCTTACTGCAGATAAAGGAAAGGAAAAGTTATAGCAAAGGAAGGCGACAAGGAGGTGCGGATGGATGTGTGATGCCTGGACTATAGAAGCCTTGGGATTTAGCATAAGAATTTATTAACAAAGAGTTGAGTAGAATGTATTAGATGAGTCATTTAGTCTTCCGCTGTTAGTTAATTGTAAGTTTTGAGTTCTCCGAGAGTTTTAGGAATTACTATCAACATATGAACAAGGATAGTTAAGTAAAGTTAGTAGTCCAGTAGCCCTCCACCCTCACAGACCAGTAGTGAGGAGGGTGGGGTGTTACAGTTGGTATCAGAGCAGTTCCTATTCTCCAGCATCACACATCAGCACCAACCTTGTCGTCTTCAAGTATGAAAGTATTTAAGTTTTCCTTTTATGCTTTCTTTATTATTTGCAGTATGGAGTAATTGCTTAAATGCGCTTTAGTAAGATAGAAGTTTTGTCTCTCTTATATTCATATACATAAGTATGTTTAGAAAGGATAGAGAAGATATCAAGCCTTCCAAGGACCCCTAATGGATACGATGCGATATGAATAATAGAGGACCGAGAAGTTAAGAGACTAAGGAACAAAGAGTACCATTAGTGAAAGTCATTTAGAACCAGAAGCACGAGGAAGTTACTTAGGAGCGTGAGGACAGTATGAGACAGAGATATCCAGAATTATTCTAAGTTCGAGGACGAACTTTTTATAAGGTAGGGAGAATTGTAACGCCCCAAATTTCCTCAATTAGAGTCCTAAAAGTAATTTAAAAATATTTAAAAATGCTATATAAATATTCTATGGATTTTTAGAAATTTTTAGAGTATTTTTATGTAATTTTTGGAGGTCGTTTGGTATTTTTACAAAACGAAGGAAGTTTCGACAAAAAAATGTCCAAGCCGAGAATTGAACCCATGACCTTTGACTCGGTCAAAACCCGGCTGACCAAGTGTGCAAACAGATTTTTCTGTTTAGAAAAGGTAGCAAATTTATTTAAGATAGTTAACAGAATATTGGATTATAAAAGGGATAAGTTGATCTTGGATTTGTTTGTTTAGAAAAAGTAGCGAATTTATTTAAGATAGTTAACATAATATTGTAAAAGGGATAAGTTATGTTGGATTTGTTTGTTTAGAAAAAAATAGCGAATTTATTTAAGATAATTAACAGAATATTGGATTATAAAAGGGATAAGTTGATGTTGGATTTGTCTGTTTAGAAAAGATAGCGAATTTATTTAAGGAATTAACAGAAATATTAAGTTATAAAAAGGGATAAGTTGATGCTCTGTTTTCCCGTGACTTAAACCATTCTCTCCTTCTCTTCTGCGTACGATGGCGGAGCTCGGGCAGAAAACGAAAGGGAGTTAGGGCATCATCTCCGGCGGCCGGCCAAGGTCCTAGAAGCCCTTTTTGTTCGGTTGTGAGTCCAAGAAGCAAGGTAAGTGCTTCTCACCTGCAGTAGGAGTAGTTTCGGACCTTTGTTCTTCTTGAATTCGAAGCATGAGAAGCGCTTATAGTGCAGATTTTTAATTAAGCATATAGTGCAGATTTTAATTAAGCTTATAGTGCAGATTTTTATGTAAGCTTATAGTGCAGATTTTAATTAAGCTCATAGTGCAGATTTTGATTTAGGCTTATAGTGCAGATTTTAATTAAGCCTATAGTGCAGATTTTAATTAAGCTCATAGTGCAGATTTTTATTTAGGCTTATAGTGCAGATTTTAATTAAGCCTATAGTGCAGATTTTAATTAAGCTTATAGTGCAGATTTTTATTTAAGCTTATACTGCAGATTTTAATTAAGCCTATAGTGCAGATTTTAATTAAGCTTATAACTGCAGATTTTTATGTAAGCTTATAATGCAGATTTTAATTAAGCATTGCAGTGTAGATTTTTCATTAAGCATTTCAATTACAAAATTTGAGTTCCCTATCAGTATTTTGAGTTTAAGAGAAGTATAAGAAAGATAAAGAAAAGTATAAGAAAGATAAAGAAAAGAAAGAAAAGGCCGAGGCCTTAAGTAGATCCCAAAGTCAAGACTTTAGGGATTTTGGCACACAAAGTGTCTATTAAAATGCCGAGGCATTTAAAGAAAAAGTAATTAAGATTATAAGTATTTTACTTTTAAGAAGAGGCTAGTACCCGACTTCCGAGGTTGTCGTTAAACAAATCTAGGTGTCCAATTCCGAGGTCTTGGACCTGGTAGACCGAGTTCTGCTCTTTTAGGATTGGTGGCTCGCTACCCCAACCTATTAGGGAACGCGCATAAGATGGTACTACGCCTGGGCCCAAGAAGAAGTTGATTATTATTTTGAAGTATTATAAGTATAAGTTTTTGAACAAGTAAAACGAGTTTTACATAAACATAAAGTATTAAAGATTAAGTTAGAACAAATGAAATAAGTTTCATATAGTTCTGAAAATCAGTAAGTTTAGTTCTTTATTCTACCATGTTTATCTAGTAGACGAGTAGTTTTTCATGTTTACCTATTAGATGAGTAGCATGATTAGCTATTAGAATTACATGAGTAGATTCCTTAGCTTTTCTTTGCTATTAGTTTGACATGAGCAGTTATGTTTATGCTTTATTTCTTTTTAGAGCATATAGTTTTTAGTTCTTTTCGTATACATGCACATTCGTGTTTTTGTGAGTTAGATAGCGCTTACTAAGCAAATTTTGCTTATAGATGCATTTTCCTCTTACTGCAGATAAAGGAAAGGAAAAGTTATAGCAAAGGAAGGCGACAAGGAGGTGCGGATGGATGTGTGATGCCTGGACTATAGAAGCCTTGGGATTTAGCATAAGAATTTATTAACAAAGAGTTGAGTAGAATGTATTAGATGAGTCATTTAGTCTTCCGCTGTTAGTTAATTGTAAGTTTTGAGTTCTCCGAGAGTTTTAGGAATTACTATCAACATATGAACAAGGATAGTTAAGTAAAGTTAGTAGTCCAGTAGCCCTCCACCCTCACAGACCAGTAGTGAGGAGGGTGGGGTGTTACAGTTGGTATCAGAGCAGTTCCTATTCTCCAGCATCACACATCAGCACCAACCTTGTCGTCTTCAAGTATGAAAGTATTTAAGTTTTCCTTTTATGCTTTCTTTATTATTTGCAGTATGGAGTAATTGCTTAAATGCGCTTTAGTAAGATAGAAGTTTTGTCTCTCTTATATTCATATACATAAGTATGTTTAGAAAGGATAGAGAAGATATCAAGCCTTCCAAGGACCCCTAATGGATACGATGCGATATGAATAATAGAGGACCGAGAAGTTAAGAGACTAAGGAACAAAGAGTACCATTAGTGAAAGTCATTTAGAACCAGAAGCACGAGGAAGTTACTTAGGAGCGTGAGGACAGTATGAGACAGAGATATCCAGAATTATTCTAAGTTCGAGGACGAACTTTTTATAAGGTAGGGAGAATTGTAACGCCCCAAATTTCCTCAATTAGAGTCCTAAAAGTAATTTAAAAATATTTAAAAATGCTATATAAATATTCTATGGATTTTTAGAAATTTTTAGAGTATTTTTATGTAATTTTTGGAGGTCGTTTGGTATTTTTACAAAACGAAGGAAGTTTCGACAAAAAAATGTCCAAGCCGAGAATTGAACCCATGACCTTTGACTCGGTCAAAACTCGGCTGACCAAGTGTGCAAACAGATTTTTCTGTTTAGAAAAGGTAGCAAATTTATTTAAGATAGTTAACAGAATATTGGATTATAAAAGGGATAAGTTGATCTTGGATTTGTTTGTTTAGAAAAAGTAGCGAATTTATTTAAGATAGTTAACATAATATTGTAAAAGGGATAAGTTATGTTGGATTTGTTTGTTTAGAAAAAAATAGCGAATTTATTTAAGATAATTAACAGAATATTGGATTATAAAAGGGATAAGTTGATGTTGGATTTGTCTGTTTAGAAAAGATAGCGAATTTATTTAAGGAATTAACAGAAATATTAAGTTATAAAAAGGGATAAGTTGATGCTCTGTTTTCCCGTGACTTAAACCATTCTCTCCTTCTCTTCTGCGTACGATGGCGGAGCTCAGGCGAAACGAAAGGAGTTAGGGCATCATCTCCGGCGGCCGGCCAAGGTCCTAGAAGCCCTTTTGTTCGGTTGTGAGTCCAAGAAGCAAGGTAAGTGCTTCTCACCTGCAGTAGGAGTAGTTTCGGACCTTTGTTCTTCTTGAATTCGAAGCATGAGAAGCGCTTATAGTGCAGATTTTTAATTAAGCATATAGTGCAGATTTTAATTAAGCTTATAGTGCAGATTTTTATGTAAGCTTATAGTGCAGATTTTAATTAAGCTCATAGTGCAGATTTTGATTTAGGCTTATAGTGCAGATTTTAATTAAGCCTATAGTGCAGATTTTAATTAAGCTCATAGTGCAGATTTTTATTTAGGCTTATAGTGCAGATTTTAATTAAGCCTATAGTGCAGATTTTAATTAAGCTTATAGTGCAGATTTTTATTTAAGCTTATACTGCAGATTTTAATTAAGCCTATAGTGCAGATTTTAATTAAGCTTATAACTGCAGATTTTTATGTAAGCTTATAATACAGATTTTAATTAAGCATTGCAGTGTAGATTTTTCATTAAACATTTCAATTACAAAATTTGAGTTCCCTATCAGTATTTTGAGTTTAAGAGAAGTATAAGAAAGATAAAGAAAAGTATAAGAAAGATAAAGAAAAGAAAGAAAAGGCCGAGGCCTTAAGTAGATCCCAAAGTCAAGACTTTAGGGATTTTGGCACACAAAGTGTCTATTAAAATGTCGAGGCATTTAAAGAAAAAGTAATTAAGATTATAAGTATTTTACTTTTAAGAAGAGGCTAGTACCCGACTTCCGAGGTTGTCGTTAAACAAATCCAGGTGTCCAATTCCGAGGTCTTGGACCTGGTAGACCGAGTTCTGCTCTTTTAGGATTGGTGGCTCGCTACCCCAACCTATTAGGGAACGCGCATAAGATGGTACTACGCCTGGGCCCAAGAAGAAGTTGATTATTATTTTGAAGTATTATAAGTATAAGTTTTTGAACAAGTAAAACGAGTTTTACATAAACATAAAGTATTAAAGATTAAGTTAGAACAAATGAAATAAGTTTCATATAGTTCTGAAAATCAGTAAGTTTAGTTCTTTATTCTACCATGTTTATCTAGTAGACGAGTAGTTTTTCATGTTTACTTATTAGATGAGTAGCATGATTAGCTATTAGAATTACATGAGTAGATTCCTTAGCTTTTCTTTGCTATTATGTTTATGCTTTATTTCTTTTTAGAGCATATAGTTTTTAGTTCTTTTCGTATACATGCACATTCGTGTTTTTGTGAGTTAGATAGCGCTTACTAAGCAAATTTTGCTTATAGATGCATTTTCCTCTTACTGCAGATAAAGGAAAGGAAAAGTTATAGCAAAGGAAGGCGACAAGGAGGTGCGGATGGATATGTGATGCCTGGACTATAGAAGCCTTGGGATTTAGCATAAGAATTTATTAACAAAGAGTTGAGTAGAATGTATTAGATGAGTCATTTAGTCTTCCGCTGTTAGTTAATTGTAAGTTTTGAGTTCTCCGAGAGTTTTAGGAATTACTATCAACATATGAACAAGGATAGTTAAGTAAAGTTAGTAGTCCAGTAGCCCTCCACCCTCACAGACCAGTAGTGAGGAGGGTGGGGTGTTACATAAAAAGTGCTCGAAGTCAGAAGCTCACGAAAATAATTCTAATTGACTCAAGTTCGTTTCTGCCTTGCTACTCGTGCTACAAGTCTTCATCAGCTCAGCAAGCTACTTCGTCTAAAAGCACCAACCGAGCCTCAACATTCATTTACTACTGTCGGTATATTTTGTATTGCACTTAAATTCATATAAGATAGTAGGGTTGTTACTATCTTATATCTTTATATCTGTACGATCTGCTTCTTTCCGAAGGATTTCGGAAAGAAGAGTTTTAGTGCTTTGCCTATCGGCGCGGTCAAGGATCGCGGGCCTTCAAGTAGGAGTCGAGCTAGGCTCCGAACGAAGTAAACAATCTGTCTCCCTTTTACTTTCCGCTGTGCACGACTTTGATTTAAAAGATAAAGAAAAATTTTAAAAAGACGCGATATTCCCCCCCCCCCCCCCCCCCCCCTTTATCGCTCTAAATCGATCTATCACACCTCTTATAATAGAGAACTCCAGAAGTTTAGGAAATGCAAAGAAAGTGATCGTGTCCTAAAGTCGAGGCGACGGATGTTGGGATGTGATGTTTTTGTTGATCGTGTGTAGACTCCGCTCCGACCTATAACCATAACTACGTCAGTGCCGAGCCAGGGAAAGGGTTCCTAACGTTGGTCCTCCGACGCTCAAGTCAGTCATCGACGTGGCAAGAAGCAAAGAACGAAAACTATAGCACAACTGTAGAGATCGCGAGAAAAACATACCTCCGCCGATGCCTGGACCCCCCTTTATATGGGACTCCTGTAGAGTGTGTACACTCATCTTAAAGCAGGCACACAATCCCAAACTTTCCCTGAAGAGACATGTTAGTAAAGTGTCATTGACACAATACCTTAATGGGTCGAGCAAATCTCTGAAATGACAGTGGAAGTTTCCGCCGTACGATCTTCTGCCTGACTATGCTGTTCGTCGACGACACTAATTTCCAAAAGGATGTCGAAGGATATCCCGCGATGTCTGGTGCTCAGTCGAACGGAATGATCGCTCGGCTGAGAGTTTCCTGTCCCAATGTCGTTCGTTGCGGGGCCGAGCGGGGTGGTCGCTCGGCTGGAGTCTCCATTGTCTGGCTGATGAATCTACTACTTGACCAAGCGAGGTATCCGCTCGGTCGATACTTCCACTGTCTGGTTGTTGTATGCACACCTTAACCGAACGAGAAAGTCGCTCGGCTGTATTTAACGTTGTTTATGCGTGGTCTGCTCGGCTATGACTTTATCCTATTAATTTGAGTATTGATGTAAGGCCGAGCGAGATAGTCGCTCGACCTACTTTTGCTTCGACTGAGCGAAGTATTCCTATCTTGAGCGTCTTAGGTCAGCTGGTGGTCGAACTAGTGATGATGTCGACTCGGACCTTTCATATCTCGATCGGACGAACCACTCGCCCAGCCGATCAGTGATAAAGAACATTGACCATCTTGACTTTGACCTCCATTATGACAAAGACCTTTCTCAAAATGAACCACTCCTTATCACTGCATCAGAAGGCAAAAGTACATGGAAAGTAAAAAGATGAGAATCCAACCAGCGTTGTGGTCTTGTTTTTAAAACACTGAAAATGAGATAAGTTCAAAAAGCCAGCAAGTTCGCTCAAGGTAACGAGAAAAATTCAGGCGATGAGCAAAAATTAATAGGCAATCGAAGCTTTTAGGCGCCTCATTTTAATTAATTAACGGAATGCTGTTTCATTGCATACAGAAGGTCCCCTTTATCGAGGAGCCCGAACCAGAGAAGCAGAAAACATAAGCTTTACAACATTTACAAAATGGCTCCTCTGTACTGTCCCTTTGATGTTTCAAAAGAATGGCCTTGAGCCTCGAAGCCCTGGCCAAAGCAAAAGTCTAGAGAGGCTCCAGTCTTAAATCTTCATTCAGCAGATGTACTTATATTCCTATCTCTTTGAATAGGAGAGGTAAGGATCTTGAGCAACGGTTAGAACATCAGGTCTTTCTGCTTGATCATATGTCAAGCACCGACGGATCAGCTCCTAAGGATGCAACCAAAAATGGAAGTTAATGGCTGAGGTTTCCCCCTTAATCTTTATGCTGAAGAGTACATGATAATACAGTGAAAAAATTACATTAATATTATCATGCTGCAAATAGATCACACAAAAAATAATTGTTAAATGTCATAGATGGATGTGGAGATTCAGACAGAATTAGGCGAAACTCTCAAACAACCAGCTAAATCTCAGCCACACAAGGTTCTGGTATAACTGGTACAAATAATGATGAAACAGTACAATGCAATGTTCTTACAAAGAGAATAAAAGACTCACCTTGGCCTCATTTGAAACTGAGGGCTTCAAAGGAAAATCCACTTTACGAGCATTGATGATAGTTTCTTCGCGGAGAATTCTCTCCTGAGTCTGGTTATGCCCAAATGGGCGTTTACCAAAAAGCATTTGATATAAAATTACACCAGCAGACCATACATCGACCTGTGCAATAAAGACCTCAATGGTTGGTTCCAATAGACAATTTATAGTATCAGTTGATTAGATAAGAATTTGCTACACAATATGCTCCATCATATTAATTGTGAATGTGTCCTAATGAACATATTTCTCACTATTTAACTAATCCTCATTATCGGCTTTCATGGATTTTCACAAAAATAAGTTACAACATGATATTCCTGATCTACCTACATGTGGAGCAGACTGGCATAGCCTTTCTTGCTTTGATAAGGTTCTGAGGAACGTGTTAATAAAAAAAGAAGAAAGAACTCAAATCCCCAAGCATGCCAAATAGAAAAACTTTTGTTAAGCAAATAGACAGCAGAGATTAATAGAGAATCTTCCTATTCGCAAGCCTGCATATGAACTATGACAGAATAAAGCTGAATATCTCTAGCTCTAAATGCACCCAATATATTCAAAATAAATTTAATGCAAAATTTAAAAATTCAACTCATTCCTAAAGCAGAAAAGTAAACCACAAAAATCTGGAAAGTAGTCATTTGAAGTGTTATGGTCCAGTTCACTAGTCAAATTGTCAATTACCAAAAGCATCAGCCAACTGGAGTTCAAAACTGGTATGCACAAAGGCAGCAAGCTGTCAAATGATGACTCAAACTCACACTAACTGAAAAACAAGCCAGTCACATAGATATAAGTTGCATCTCTTTCTCTGCTATTATCAATATCACTAAGAACCTTTTATATGATATTTTTAAATTCAACAGAAGATTTTACCATGATATGTCATTCACTAGTGGGAGCAAAGAAGATATCCTCTTACTAGCACTAACCTTTGAAGATATTAATGGTGTTTTGCTTAGGTCAAAGCATTCTGGAGGCAAGTACCTGCAAACATGCCATAGCATTAGCATACAAGATATAGATTGTTCTATTAAAAAATTGTTATAAACGTTCTCCACCAAAAAGATAAATTACAATGTAAAACTATGAATAGGTTGAAGAGAAATGGTTTTGTTTGGAACATCACTAAATTGCCCAACTAAATGACCACCAAGATCATACACAATAACTTGCATGTCTTGGGAAAATTGCAAAGACAATGTCTTCCACTTATTAAGAAAATTAGAAGGAGACTCTAGAAATTTAGAGGGAAAATAAATCTGTAATCACCAGTATGTTCCAGCTCCTTGGGAAGTAAGCTCCATACCCTGAGATCCAACATCATCCTCCACTATTTTGCTTAGGCCAAAATCAGTCACTTTTGCAAGACCAGCTTCATCAAATAGAACATTACCAGGTTTCAAATCATAATGAATGATCTTTTGAGGCCTCTTATTCAAGTAGACAAGCCCATGAAATATTTGAACAATTATGATTTTAGCTTCCCTCTCGGGAAGAATTGGCGTTGTCCTTAGGACAGCATCAAGATCTTTGCCTAAAAAAGTGTAATAGCATTAGTTTAATCTTGTGATGGCTAAGATAACAAAATTCCAGTCAAACCCCTTAGAACAATAGCAAGTATCCTTGAAAATGAACAAGAACTAAATTCAAATATGCGAACAAAAACTGTGCAAGGATATTCAAACAAAAAAATGATGAACTACAACCGATCCGGCGCCACGGAAGTTTCCCACCTGTCGGCGGACGGCCCAAAAACCCAGCATCCCGTGGTTACGCGTCCCATTTAGAGGGAAAATCCCTACAAATGTGCCGTAGCTGGGGATCGAACCGTGGGTGCCTGGGTGACAACTTGGTACCCTTTCACTGCATCGTAGCCCCAGGGGCAAGGCTATTCAAACAAATATGATGCAATGGAGGCTAGCACTTAATCAAAATATCTTGTTTTTGAAATGTTTAATTGTTAGATTAATAGATTGGACTATAGTTAAAACCATGCAGCTTGTAGTGCATACTGTAGAAAAGGATCATCAGACAACATTCAAGAAAAATTAAACATGGAAACTGTTAAGTGGTTGAATCACACAGTTTCGATTTTTATCTCAATATATTGTTCTTGTACTCTATTATGCATCCTATTAGATTGAGGCCATAAAAATACTCCAATTAAGCACAGGGTCGGCTTCTTTGTATAAACCAGAGTGCTTACAAGAAAATCTAAATTATTTACCACTGCAATATTCTAAGACTGTGCAGAAAGTGTTGTGGTCAATCTCGAAGATATCCCATAACCGCACAATATTAGGATGCACCAAAGTCTTGTGTATGTTGTATTCCCGAATTGCATGTCGTATGTAACTTTGCTTTTTCTCTTCACTCCACTGGCCATTCAAACCATGAAGCTTACATGCCACATATCTATACTCCACCAAATCAAATGCCTGATTCAAAAGTTTGCATGTCAAATTTATGTCCATTACTTCTCAGAAGAGTAAACAGAAATCTCCTGCCATGTAGTACTACAAAACATCTATATAGCAAATCACCTTGTATAATGATCAATCTAATATAAATTATACAGCCAAGCATAAAGACTCAAAAGGGGTACCTTGTAAACCTCGCTAAAACCACCTTTGCCCAGAAGGTTGAGGAGGGCATATCGTTGGTTGAGAATTGGAAAATTGTTGAAACGTGAACCATCTTCATCTCGTATCCGCTTCATTTCACGTACCAACCTTGCCTTTTCCAGCTCATAACGGTCCTTCTCTTTCAAACAACTCTCTTCCTCCTTGGATAGTACAAGCCAAACGAAAAAGATTAAATGTTAAGTAAAAAGAGAAATGCTAGACATTTTAAGGCTTAGGAGCCTACCCGCTTGATGCTTGCCAAACGAGATTTACAAATCTCATCCTGTAAAAGAAGATCTTCATCGGACATGCCGGTCTCCATGTCACTTCCATCACCTTTGTCTTCATGCATGAATAATATTATCAGCATTTCTATAATATATTATCTTGTTGGGTGCATAACTAATAACTAATATATTGCAATGGTAAATAATTTATATTTAGATTTTCTAGTAAGCACTCTGGTTTATACAAAGAAGCCACAACTAATACATTATCAGCACTTTATTCACTAATAACTAACAAGACCATTATAAATAGTACTTCTACGACTCAAAAAAGGTTTTAAGTGCTCTGATAAATCTAAACCAACAAGTAAATTAAATATTAGTCATGTATTAGTATCTATGTAAACATAGGATGAGGAGAAATAATAATTATTATCATAAGAAAAGAATCAAAGGAATTTTACCAGGTTGTTTTTTTTTAAGTGATTTCCTGTGCCGTTCAATAAGTTCTCTCATTTCCAATAATGATTTCTGCAATGTAGTAGTGGAAGAGTATAAAAAATGAATAGAAAATTTAACATTTGTACCAAAATGATACAAGCAAAAGATAGATAGATATAAAAGAGTTGCCGACTTAACTCAGCAACATCACCTATGCTACTTACATTTTAATCAAATCTAAAATTAAAATTATTTTTTTTGTTATTTAAGAAATAAAATATTATCAAAGACGGTTGAAATTTATAAATCAAAGTACAAACTATATTAAATAAAATTTCAAAATTTTGACATATTCAGTGATAAATAACATATAAAAACTAAATGTGTTGGTTTTTTTGAATAAAACTTAATATTATCTATATCATTGTGTTTATTTTACAAAATTTGTGCAAAATTCGGGTATACAACTTGTTATATTAAACCACTATAGGATCCTGTTGACATTATTGTGAAGATAAACATAAAGACACAAATGCAATAAGTTGAGAAAAGAGTCTAGTATTCTTCTTGTTAGATAGGCAAGTAAATATGAGTTCATAAGGCAAGTAAATATGCGGTCATAAGAACTTACTAGGTGAGCATTTAGATCTTTCAATGCTTGACCATCCTCCCATGCCTCAGAAATAATCGTTCCAGTCCTACAATGAACAGAACACAATAAGAACAATAGCAGGTGTTTACAATTTGAAAGTACCAAACACAATCAAGCATTTTTAGGTGCATAATGTCTAATATGTGGTCTTATTAACCAGAGAAGTTGAGTAGCATGAGCATGAAACTAACTATTAGATATCCAAACAGCAGCATTTGGTTAAATCTAATTCTAAATATGAATGAAATTTTGCTTTGAACTTCCTCCCATTTCTATTTCACATTAACATAGAGATCTAATGTAAAAATAATTTGTGGCCGTGTACAAAAGCATGGAATTAAGTGTGATTTATTGATATAAACAATTTCCACAGAGATAAAAAAAAAAGTAGGAATATTAAAGGGAATCAAGTTAGACAATGAAAATTTTATCAACTTGGGATTATGTAAATGATTGGTGTAAGGTGATTCAATCCTATATTTGAAGTAGTAGTTCACAAAACAAAATATATTACCATATGGCTGGCATGAGAACCTTCAGCCACAAGTTGAGAAGGCAACCCAGTGCACAAAGCTCCCGCTAATGCGGGGTCCCGGATCCCGGTGAAGGGCCTATTGTATGCAATCTTACTTTGCTTTGCAAGAGGTGTTTCCGAGACTCGAACCCATGACCTCTAGATCACACGACAAAACTTTACTATTGTGCCAAGGCTCCCCTTCCACCCACGAGTTAAGACACAAATAAAATTGCTTTAGAAATACTTATATCATCGCATCAAGGTTCCATTGCTTTCCTAACAATAACACCTTACACTCTATCTTTAAGAAGCAAGGATGATTTGGAGCTTTGAATCTGCTGACAATTTCTTTTATTTAATATGTTAAACTCAACTGCAGTGTCAAATGTGAATTGATTCCAGAGAAAGATTATGCAGTGTGAAATATGAATACATTCCAGAGTAAAATTATGTGTTCTTAATAAGTTTGAAAATAAAATATGGACTTGTATTGATATCAGTTACGACTTAGTCTAGAAGATTAAAGCTTTTGATTAAAGTTACAACTTGCAATAATTATCTCTTGAATTTTTTGTTAATGGTCTGTACAATAAAAAAAACGCAACAATTGGCTACTCGCCTGATAACACCAACATTTCCAAGCCTAACAGATTCTTGTCGTACTTTCATTCTTGTTTCCTGCCTCTCTGCTTTTGAGACTGATATCAGTAGATCAGATATCACTTTAATTCGCTGCAGTAAAACAACAAACAATTACATAATGAATTTTGGGACATGCTGATGAAATTACTGACAACATGCATAAACCATATTATTTAAGGAAAACTGCCACAGAAAACACAATTAAATTCCCACATTATGAAAAAAAAGTCTTAAAATAAATTTCTTTTATAAAATATGTATAACTCTTTGAATTGCTTCCATAGGAACCAAGATTTAAAATTTCGACCCGTGCCGAAGTTTTGGTTCTGGACCGGAACGATACGGTTTCGGTACTGTATCGTGTCGTGCCGATATAGTTTCAGTATTTTTTAAATATAAAATATATTAATTAAAAACTTAAATATTTAACATAAATATTTAAGAAATAAACAAGATAAAAAATAATCTTTTTAAAAAAGAAAAAGATATGAAAATAGATAAATAAATAAATAAAAATTTTATTAGAATTTTTAAATAAAAATAAATGAAATATAAAATTAATTAGATAATTTTATTAGGGTTTAATAAAGTCTTTTTAGATTATCTCCATTATAGCTAGGAGTTGATTAAAATAATTAACCTAAGTTTAATTTAAAAAAAATCTGAAATCCGACACCACTCGCGAGCCCGAACGATTTCAGCGCTGTCGCGGGGTTGTGCGACCAGCCATGGCCGCAGGGATTGCGTGACTCCTTCGGCGCGACCACGTTGGCTGTGCGACCCCTCTGCAGTGACCGCAGGGTCACGATGCCTCCGCGGCGGCAACGGAAGAGTTATGCGATCCCTCTGCTACTGTTGCAGGTCGAGCGACCCCTCCGCTGTGACCACGGGGTCGCGCAACACGTTGCACCTGTCGTGGGTCTGGTGCCGGGGTCGTGCCGGTGCCGATCGCCAAGCGGAACGAGACGTTTCGCCTGTTTCGACTGTTTCGGCACGACACTTTAAACCATGATAGGAACTATATGGCCACAAGGTAAGTGCAAAAACACTCAACTCATAAACTTTGATACTTTTGTAATTCTATACAGATATATCAATTTCTATAGAAAGAACTATCAAGCCAGATGTTATGGCTGGGATATATAGTGCAATGTGCCACAATATATGTATGCAAATGGAACTGACTATTTAGCAACAGGGGATGTATTAATGTTAATTGATTGTTGTTGACTTTAAAAGACCACTGATTCTGGAAGCATACATTTATGATGAGTAAAAAAAATTGTCTTTGATTATATATTTCTAATGGCAAACCTTTGTCATAAGCGAGGATGAGGCTTTGACAAAGGAAGACCCATATAAGGTAACCAAACTGATTCAATCCCATAGTCTGCTTGAACAGTCAATAGCAATGAGGGAAACACCAAAGGAAGTAAGAGATTACTGGATCAGGGAATGGGGGTGGCGTTCAAGAACAACTATGCATTGGTTGCAAATAGAACCGAAAGTTAAAAGATTAAAGCAATGTCTGACGCCAAAAATGGAACTCCTTTGTTCGTGACCAAACAACAATTTGTACATGGAGCCATCTGGCACCACAAACTGAAAAGAATTGCTAGAGGAATTGTTTTTGGAATCCTTCACCAGTTCAAAGTGAGGAAACTAATGGTCATATTGATGGCCTTGCCAAGAAGGCTGATGGTAGAATTTAGATTGTGGTCTCATCCTTGAGCTCAAGGTCTTAATTTTTATATAATAATACTCTTAGTAACTTTTTTAAATAAATCAGTTTCCTCCAAATTCATATTATTACTAATATTTGTTGTTGCCAAATAAACCAATTCTTATTACTATCATGCAATCCAGAAATCTAAAATAATATTTGTTGAATGAAATTTAGTTAGTTGGGGATGAACGTTCACAAGTATTACCAGTGCTTTTCATTTAATATGGAAAGCTTGATTAATTTGTGAATCATTTATCTATACCAAAAAGACTTATTAATGTCCGATCACAACTTTTGGAATTCTTTTATTGCAGGACAATTATAAGGTTTTCTCAAGTGATATATTTATTGAATCTCCATTCTCCAATGGTTAAAAAACTTGTTGATCTCAATGTCAAATAGTTTGGAAGATGTAGCTGCCTTATTCAAGCTGGAATTCCAAATTAAGTATCAAGAGTCACTATTGATAGCAGATCAAAACATTGACAACAACTGAAGGAACTCATAAGCCAATAATTTCTAATGACAAAGTGGAATGTGGCTAAAATGCCAAGTTAAGCTACAGATTTAATTTTAAAAGGGAAAGAAACATAGACAAACCAATTTCTCCAAGAGAGAGAAAAAAAATATGAATCTAGAAGTAAAGGTATTGCTAAAATAAAAATCTTGTCAGAAGGCTCAATGATGGGGGAGATAATCTTGTAATGAGAATTCAGTGAAACATGCAAATCCAAGTTATGCAAAGAACAAAAAAAACTTGTAACAATTGTTTATGGTTTTATATTTGGGGCTTTTGTCTAATTTTACTTGATTATTGTAAAAATACATGAACCAACTCCCTCTTATATCAGAGAGGTTCTCATTGTAGGTTAAGACAAAATCTTAGTAGCCTCATCCTTCACTTTGTCATATCAACAAACATAGCCAGTCTTCCTCTCCCACAAAAAGAGCACCAACCTTCTAGTAAGAACTTGATATGTGATTGGAGAAATTTTTTACATATACCTCAAGCACCAACTTTATTATGTTAGATCAGTACCAAACAACTGATTAAACACAAAAATATTATCTCCATACAAGGAACAATATGAAGATTACACAGGTTCAGAAGAACAAAACCTTTATCTTCATTTGTTGGTTATGTTCTTTGAGTTCTTTCAGTTCCTGTTTACAGAAACATGTAATAGAACTATGAAAATGTTATCTTTGTAAGATGGTCAGTATTATGAGTCAATGATGAAAACAATCAAATAATTTGTACCTTTTCAAATTTGTGGGCAAGATGTTGAGACTCAAATGTTTCATGGCGTGACTTATTTAACTCTTCCTCCAAGCTAGCATTTTGGCCACGTAGCACTGATATTTCCTCCTTAATGTTCCAAAATTTTAATTGTTATAAAATTGAAAGGACAAAGAGAGGGAAAGGGGAAATGAAGGAGTGAAACATCATCCTGAAATCTAGTTATCTGTATGGACATCTTTTTACAATAAGTCTAGCATGCAGATAATATAGGGAGAAAATTCATTCTTCATCTAAATCAACCTTAAATACTAGTACATTTTTCATCATTCCATATTTAGGCTAAAGATCTAATTTAACAAAAAGCAAAAACAAAAAAAAGCACAGTGATTATCATTGTAGTGTTTGAAGTAGTAACAACAATAAAGACAAGGCCTCCCGAAATACAAAGGGCCATTGTGTTAGGGGAAAATGCCCCCCGTGATTTACATCTAGCAAGGGGGCGGCGATAATGGACCACCTGGGGTAAGCGTTATCACATTTTGCTCCAACAATAAAGACAAGCCACCCTATCCCAAGTATATGAGTCGGCTTGAACATATGTAATAAATTAGTCAATAAATAATTACAGAAAAAACTCACTCAATGCAAGTAATTGAAAGAAAATTGCAACAAAATGGTTAGATTACTTGGACTGTCCCAATTTGAATACCTTGATATTTCTTATTTTCTCCTTTTTTTTCTTAGTTTCAACAAGACCTTAGATCTTAACTTTGTTGAAATATAATAATTTGGCTAGGTATAGTAAAGACAAATAGCAGAATTGACCTGGTTAAATAATTTGCTTCCTAGCCAATGTCACTAGTTATAGTCAAGTGGCCAGGGTAGACCAAACCCTTAATCATCACACTCCTAGAGTCCAATTTGTCAAGATCAAATAGAAGAGACGAACAAGAGAAGAACAAATTTCAAACTGCTGCACATATTTCAGTTTCCTATGAAACAAAATCATGCAAAAAAAAAAAAAATCATTAACCATATAAAAATATAGTAGAACAACCCAATTAGGTTTACACAGTTTTAGTCAACAAAGCAAATCAAACTTGGAAAGAATAACTATAAGTAGATGACAAGATAGAATTTTCCAAACTAATTATTGTGCCATCCAAGTATCACTACCCAATAGTCACTAACCATTCAGATTACCTATCATGACCTCCTTTTCCTTCATTGCCAACCATGGATTAAACAAGCTCTTTTGCTGAGAGACACTAGAAGAAAGGTATAAGAATCGCGAAGAAGCATGACTAACTTGAAACATAGGAGGCCAGGCTAAAGATTAAAATGGAGATTGGTGAAATGTAGGAATTGCAGAATAACCAAAAAATGTGAGGAGATGAGGTCAGATTAGTTATTTGGATATTGTATTCAAAAGCAAAGGCAAATTTGCATCATTTCCATTTGTGAAGAGACTGATGAATCAATATCTAAATTTGTGAAAAGGTCTACAAACATCAAGTGGGTATCAGAAGCACCTGTGTGTTGATGCAAAAATCTTAGTAGGTGAAGTGATGTTCCTGAACCTTTTTTTTTAAGTTAGCACCAGTTATCCACTAATCGTGGGATGACAAGGTAAATCCGGAAGTGCTCGCAATGGGCAGCCAAACAGTCCAACATCCCGGGTTTGTCATTCTTGTAGTCTTATGGATGACCCAGTAGGTAAACTGATGCTCTTGAACTATTAGACACAAGGAAAATGGTCCAATAAACAGGTAAAATAAGTGTAATTTTTTCTTAAATAACTTTCTTACCATTCTTGTAGTCTTACGGCTCTTTTCTGAGTGATTGCAAGTACAAAGGTAATAGATACACTTAATTCAGAAATACTTAAACAATAGCCACAATCACATATCTGTTTCTCTGGGTCCTATAGTAGTATCAACATATTCTAAGTTACTTTTATTATATATTTTTATGGCTAAAAAAGGAGTGCACCTACAAATTTTCATAATGCAGAAAAGTAAAGAAATTTAGAATACCTTGTTTAAGGGATCCTCGTGATGGCCATTAGAGGAGATTTCTGTGGAAGTGAGTAGCGAGCATGTTTGCTCTGATGTCTTTGAGCCACGACCCCTACCAGCTGATGGGCGCCCTCTTCCACGACCCTTCTTTCTCTTATTTGGCTCATCCAAATATCGTCTAATCTCAAAATTCTCCAAGGCAACCATCCTTCCATTTGTTTTTTCCTATGTAACAAAGAAATGATAATCCAACAATAAGAATTACATCTGAGCTATCTTGGAATATTCACTTTTATCAAGATCATTTTATTAATAGTAATACACAGAACTTTATCATATGCACGGTAAATTGTGGCTGTTAAAGTTCAAAGAAAGAGTGATCTCAATTAGCTTCAATTAGCAGGGGAAGCACATTATACACTAGGGTGTTAATTATCATGATCTCAATAAGTAAGCATTACACAAATCAAGCAAATGAATTGAGTAGTGGATTTTGATGCTCCAAAACAACTCTTCATTAGAGCACTAGCTCAGGCTGCTCTACTAACTTGCCATATTCATGCTGAAAAGCAAGTAATCCGGGGGTAACTTAAAGAAATCCGCATTTATGAATTAACCTGCTATTAGAAGAGATACCTACCTTGGATTGCTCCAAATCCACATCATGGTCACTATCTTCGAGCCTCTGGCGTTTCTGAGTGTTGTGTTGTATCAAGAACTCTTCACCGTTCTGAAATGTAGTTATTCAAGTTGTGGTTCAAAAGATAGAATATTCAGGAGAACAATGATAAGATAAATGAAACTAACAAATTGTCAATCATCATATCACCATCAGTATACTTCCACCATGGTAGAAGGATATTCTATTAAACAAAATGTCTGTACAAAAAATTTCTCTCACCACAAAACATCTATAAAAATGGAACATAAGTCATAAAACAGCACTACCCAAATTCTAGGATGGAATAAATGCAATAAATCTTATCCAAAATAAAGGATAATCTAACTAAAGAGTAACAATTGATCATGTTCAGATTGGATAGCTGGCATACATCATGAACACAATCTATATAATGGTTAGCAAAGAATGCTAACAAAGTATGAACAAACAAGAGTTACAAAAGATCAAAACTTTGCACTACGTTGTCCATATAATAGCAACGACACTTCTGAACAATATACAACTTAAATCCGAAAACTTGTAATGTTAAAGTTCTGCAATGAATTTATAGGTAATAATAAAGAAAAACAGTGTAGGTGCATCTAACTATCATTCTACAAGCAAACAAATTTATTCCTTGCACAATAAGAAAATTGAAGTTCCAAATAACAAGGAAACATAATATATAAGTAATGTCGATATAAAGAACCAAAAAAACACAACCATCCACCCACAGAGAGATTGCGGGTTTGAACACGGAGAAAAGAGCAAATCTATTTACTAGTAAGTAAAATGTGTAAGCTAGGACTGACATCGTCATCAGAGGATGAGGAGTCGAGCAACTCCTCTTGCTCCGGGAACCTCATCGGAGGAGTAGTAGACTGCCACGCTGACTGAATTGTGAGCGAAGAAGAACTCTTCCCGGCCATGCGGGCCTCCAGCTTGGCTAGCTTCGTCGGCAGGGACGGATCAGAAGGGTTAGAATTTGAAGACAGTTGCATGACTATGTCATCCGACATGGCCGATCGATTCTCGAGAACCAAAATAACAGCGGCAATAACAAAGAGAGGAAGAAATCAAGAAAAAAACATTCCTATCCACAAACCCTAGTCCGGATCACCCTCATTTCATAATCAGAACGGCGGCTCTGCGACTGCAATAGCTGCCTTCAGAAAGCTCAAGCCAGAAAAAAAAAAGGAAAAAAAAATCTTTAGCGATAAGATAGAAGGGGAAACCCTAGCAAAGGAACGTATGATGCGCTCTACTCTAGTGGGGCGCCGGAATCCGCTGGCCGGAGAGGAGAGAGGGGCGTTTAGTGAAATATTTTTGTGGTAGGGGGGCGTTTTCAAGAAGGTGGACTTGGAAGTTGGAACTGCGATTAATTTTTGGGTCTTCTTTGCAAAAAGAACCAAGAGGAGAGATGAATGGAAGAATGAAGAGACTGGGGAAGGTAACCCTAAATTTAATTTTAGGACGAGGATTAAGATTTTATAGTAGACAAATGCGGAATTGAATTGAGCATTCAATGTGGTTGAGAGTGTCTCTGCTAGTTGAGGTAAGATTTTGGATACCTTTGGAGTATTTGCAAGGAATATGGATGATTAATTTTATTTTATTTGGGGTGGAGGTGGCGGTGGGTTAAATCTATTAGTAGATTTTTAGTAAATCTTTCATAATATTTAGATTTCCATAATTAACCAAACTCTGTGGGTGGTTATGTGTGTTTTTCCAAATAGCATGGGTGATTTGGCATGTCCAAATCGTGTAGACTCACGCGTGTTTATTTTCTATTTTATCTTTCCTAAAAATTAACAATTTTATGTAGTCATGTCATCATCGGATAGGAATCCTCTAGTCTCGGATCCTTAGACCAGTCCTGATCCCTTATTCATGCATTGGTTAGATAAATTGGACTTCATCTGTTTAACAGGTGGGGTCCAATCCACCCACCCAATGAATGAATAGGGTCTCTTATGATCTAGAAATTTCTGGACCAAAGGATCTGACCTCTGTCATCATCCAAAATAGGATGTTGTTTAAACGAAAGTATGAGACATCTCACTTAACTATTCATTCATTGCTCCATTAAAAAAATCATGACACCGTCTCGTACATGGTTCATCGGTAAAATTGGAAATCCTAGTTTCTACCTACGAAAATAACCTAAAAGTCTACTTTTACTTCACCGGGCCGCCTCCATTTTGTTGGATCGAAAGAGATGAGAGAGAGGATGAATTGTTTGTGTGTGCATTTATGTACCAAGATACGCTTATAAATTTATGGATAATTATTTTATAAAGATAAATATTTATCATTAATTATTTATTTTTCGATATGTATATAATTAATGATAAAGTTTCATAAATTAATGAGTATATTAATCTGAAAATAGTCCTTGATCGGATATATATCAAGAGAAGACATGAATATTTAGATCAACGCTATAGTATGACTATATCAAGAGATATTAAGGGATGGATATCCAAATTTTACTAGGGGTGCCTTGAGTTTAAAGGTACATTGGACACGAACCACTTGAGAGGAGACTACATATTAAGTATTATTGGTCGTTCCTCTAATAAACGAGTGTAACTAATCTTTTGACTTAAGCCATTCATTTATTCTATGCGTAGAGCACTTTGATGTCGTTAAAAACAATCTTTAATCATATTATAATTAATACAGTAGTTGGGTGTAGGTAGGGGTGAGCAAAAATTCGAAAAAACCGAATTAACCGAACCGAACCAATCGAATTTAGAAATTCGGTTTGGTTAATTCGGTTTTCGTTTTTTTTAAAAAAAATTCGGTTCGGTTTTTGAATAATTCGGTTCGGTTTCGGTTTTGAATTTTGTAATTTGGTTAAACCGAATAAACCGAATAAGAATAGTATTTTAATTAATTTTTATTTTAAAATATAATTAATTAAATAAAATCTTTATTTTTAAAGGAAAAACCGAATATGGTTTTAAAATTCGGTTAATTCGGTCAATTCGGTCGAAAACCAAATTAACCGATATTTTATCGGTTCTGTCGGTTCGGTTTCATAGGAAAATTCGGTTGGTTCAATTGGTTGAAAAGAAATTCGGTTTATTCGATTTTCGATTTATTCGATTCGGTCGGTTCGATTTTGACCGAATGCTCACCCCTAGGTGTAGGAGTATCAATTTGGGTGGGTCGGGTAGGGTTGGGTCGAGTTGAATTTTTTTTAACCCAACCCAAATCCGACCCGAACCCGAATTTAACTCGACCAACCCGAACCTAACTCAGATAACCCGAAAATCTAATTTAAAATGACTTGGCTATTTTCCCTATAATTTTTTTACTTTTATCTCAATACTTCACTATTATCATACTAATACTGATATTAATATACATAAAAATATTTTAATTTTTAAAATAAAATTTAATTTAATCCCAAAAAACCTACTAAACCCTATATTTTGGTCAACTAGGGTCAACCTGAACCCGACCTGACCCAACCCGATCTAACTCGAAAATTTTCAACCTCAAACCCTCCGACCCGAACCTGAAAATACCCAACCCAAACCTGATTTTTTTCGGGTTGAGTCGTCGGATCGGGTTCATTTTTGACACCCCTAGTTGGGTGTATGGTAAAGCGTAGACAGAATAGTGTTGAGTCAATAGAGGATTCATCGCTCTCTTAGATTAGGAGTTAACATCCTGACCGCTTGATAGAAATATTAGTGATTCAAGATTTATGACTATGAGAGTAATGATTTATCATTCAAGAGGAGTCTATTATATTTTGAAAATCAAGTAAAGTAATTAATTTAGTGATAATACATAATGTAATGAATTAATTAGAATGCAGACTATATGAAGATATTGAATTATACAATAATCTAATTATGATGGTTTATAGTTTATAACTAATATTTTATCATGTTGGGTGACTAAAAACTATTGTTAGACTGTTACCTCAGTCTGTGTATGAATTTATACTGTCTTCGTGTATAAAACCTAGAGAGTCACACGCATAGCATGTAGACATGAATATTATCTATAATTGATTATTTTAGTATATACTAAAATTAATTAATTTATTATTCATGAATTAAAATTAATTGGATTATTAATTAATTCTGAAATAATGGAAGTTAGAACAAATCAAGATCAAATATGAATTTATTTGATCCAAAGGAGAAAGAATGGAGAATTCAAATAATCATAATGATTAAGGGAGAATTTAAACAGTTATAATTATGATGATTAATAGAGAATTTGAAGAGCCATACCTCTTCATCTTTCGTAGAGGCTATAAGTAGTCATCCTTGAAAAATTCTTTAAAGAACTCTCTCTCCACTTCTCCTTTGTGTTAGGACCAAAAGTAGCTAGAGGGGGGGTGAATAGCTCGTCGCGTTCGCTTGGTGCGCTTCGTTGCTTGGCGTTGCTTGTTTCTTCTTGGATGTGCAGCGGAAAATAAAGAAACAAATACAACCACGCTAACACTAGGATTTTACTTGGTATCCACCTCCAAAGGAGGTGACTAGTCCAAGGATCCACACCACGCACGCACCCTCCACTATGAAACACTCCTTTTCGGTAACTACCGAGGGCGGAGAAGCCCTACAAGACTCTCAGTACAAGAAGAAGAAAGGGTAGTAAAGATTAAGTACAAGCTTACAAGAAATACAGTGAAAACCCTAACCCTAACTTCTTCCTCTTGCAATGGATCCGCCTCTTGACTTGGAAAGCCTCCAAGAACCTTCAAGAACTGGCGATCACGTGCTTGTAGAGAGCTGGAGAAGCGTGAAGAGTGGAATGAATCGGTTAAGAGATGCTCGCATCGCACGCTGCAGCTATAAACGACGCTAACGGTCGGATCCCGATCGTTGATCCAATGATCGATCGGGAGGCTGGATCGATCCACGGATCGATCCAGCGCTCATAAGCGCTGGATCGATCCACGGATCGATCCGGCCATAACCAGCATCGTCCCGATCGATCGGCCGATCGATCGGACCTCGGATCGATCCACGGATCGATCCGTGGATCGGGAAGAATGGATCGATCCACCGATCGATCCGAGCTGGATCGATCCACGGATCGATCCGACGCTTTTGCCCAAAACCAAGTCCCAAAACTCTAACCAACATCCGGTCAACCTTGACCTGTTGGTACATCATGCCTAGCATCTGGTCACTCCCTTGACCTGCCAGGACTCCCCACCAAGTGTCCGGTCAATCCCTTTGACCCACTTGGACTTTTACTCGTCGTGCCAAGTATCCGGTCACTCCCTTGACCTACTTGGACTTCCCAACACCAGATGTCCGATCATCCTTGATCCATCTGGATTTCCTTCCTTGCCAAGTATCCAGCCAATCCTTTGACCTACTTGGACTTCCACCAGATGTCTGGTCAACCTTGACCCATCTGGATTTCCTTCCTTGCCAAGTATCCAGTCAATCCTTTGACCTACTTGGACTTCCCAACACCAGATGTCCGATCATCCTTGATCCATCTGGATTTCCTTCCTTGCCAAGTATCCAGTCAATCCTTTGACCTACTTGGACTTCCCAACACCAGATGTCCGATCATCCTTGATCCATCTGGATTTCCTTCCTTGCCTGGCTTCACTCACCAGGACTTTCACCTAGCTTCACTCACTAGGGTTTTCCATCTGCCTAGTTTCACTCACTAGGATTTCCTTCTGCCTAGCTTCACTCACTAGGACTTTCACCTGGCTTCACTCACCAGGACTTTCACCTAGCTTCACTCACTAGGATTTCCTTCTGCCTAGCTTCACTCACTAGGACTTCCCAGTCAAGTATCCGGTCAACCTTGACCTACTTGACTCTTCTTCGATCAATATCTTATTGTCAAACATCTAAACCCAAACCAAGACTCAGCTTGGTTAACCAGGTCAACCTTGACCTGAGGGATGTTGCACCAACAATCTCCCCCTTTTTGATGTTTGACAATACCACAATAACACTTACAATACCACATGTAAGTTAGGCTAATCCCATAGCCTCATTCTTCATGCCACTAGGTAATGAAAGCATAAGTTAAGCTCTTCATTCTCCCCCTAAGAGGGCAAACTCCCTCTAGGTAATGAAAGCCTAACTTACTCCCTTTCACAAGCCCTTTCATTCTCCCCCTATTGGCACACATCAACCCCTTACTAATAAAACACATCAACCCATCTTTGGACACACATCAACCGATGCTCCAATTTTGGGCACACTTCAACAAATCCATTGTTGAAAAACTCTCCCCCTGAAGAGTTGCTCATCGTTGTTCACAACATCACTCGTTGTGATCAACACGACAATGAAGGTCCCATACCCTTCATTTATCCTTAACTTCTCCCTCAATGTAGACAAATACCCAACCTTGAGCATTTTCTAACCACTTGAGTTTCCACTTGAAATAATGAGGATATCCACTCCCCATTTCAAGTTCAAAAGCTCGTCCATGAGCATTTTCTTTAAAGAAGGTTAACCACCTTTCAAGGTTCATGAAAAATAATTTTCATGCCTTTAAAGAGTCCCTCCCCCTAAAGACATGGTGGTAAACTTCTGTCATTGCACCAACAATGACTTGGAATCCCTAAACCTTTAGGAAACCCAGATTTAGAAGTTTTGAGGTTCAAATGTTCAAAATTTGAAACAAACCTCAACCTAAACTTCAATGAAGTCTTCCTTAACCATTCCATCCTCGTTTTCAACACGAAAACACCCTTTTTATGTATACAAATATATTTTAAGGGTTTGGAATGGTTACCTAGACTAAAATAGGTTTAGAGTGCTGAAATCAGACATTCTCAGCCAAAATCAGCGTCCTGGATCGATTGGAGTTGGGTTCCAATCGATTGAACCTTTCTGAATCGATCCACTGATCGATTCAGACTACCTAGATCGATCGGCTGATCGATCCAGCGAGCTACTGCTCGCGAGATTTGCCTTCTGAATCGATCCATGGATCGATTCAGGCACTCCAATCGATCCATGGATCGATCGGAGCTCTGATAGTTGCTGAAATTCCATTTCAGTCAACTTCAGAAACCCCTAGAAAATTCTACAAAAATTCAAAAATTATGAAATTTCGTGTAGACATTGTTTAGGGCATATATTATCAAGGAAAAATAGTTTTCTATGAAAATACATCATATTTTCAAAGATTGACACAAACTTGAAAACTTGCAAAAACTTTAGTGTTTTCTTCAAGTTTGTGTCTAACTATTCAATGGTGATTACTATCAAAAGATAGCCTTCACCAAGGTTTTCCAAAATCATTTTGAAAACTTTTTCAAACCAATATCCCACCATATTCCTTGGGCTTAATGCACATGACTTGTACATTAGCTTTCCCAATGATGGGAAAACACATATCTATGTGTTTTGATGAAACTAAACTCAAAAGAATGCACTAAATCAACATCTTGAGTTTTGTTCATCATCCTAACATCTCACTTATATCTAATGTGCACTAAAACACATACAAGTCATCTTATAGGTCTTTGTGAGATGTAGAGATTGGTTTTGCCCTAATCTAGGGATTATGCATACTATCTAGGCATTTTGGAGATATTAGACACCCACCTAGGATGTCACTTGTTAATAAGTGTTGTTAAATGCCTTTTGTCCTTGATTACAAGGAATTAAACTTAATGCATGATAATGTTATGGCATACATCAAAAGAAAATAATTTTCAAAAGAAAATATCCTATAACTACATGATGTATGAATGTCATGACATGGTATTTTTGTATTTTTCATAATAAGTCATGAATGCAAAAGTAGACATAAGATAAAATATGATGTCATGGCATATTTTGAGCAATCAATCATGGCAAGGTTTAGCATAAATAAGATATACCTAGATTACCTATCTAAGTATCGTTAATCTTAGCTAATCCTAAAACTTAAACCTAGATTGCCCTAAAGTGCTTAAAGAAAATGCCAAAGCCTAAATTGGCATTTCTAATTCCCTTGATTAATGTATGCCAATTGAAAGTAAGCATATCCTCAAATGTTGGCATATTTCATTTTTCCACAAGAGTAGCACTTTTAAATTAAGGCCCGGATTGCCTTAAATTTCCTAAGAACATACCAAAATCCCAACTTGGTAGCTCTTATGAATTTCCCAATATGTGCCTTTTAAGATTAAAGTCAAAGTTTCACCACTAGGCACATTTTACTCTTTCAAGGAGTAATTAATTGTTCCATTTCATTTTCGAAGGTTAACAAAAACCTTGAAAATGCTCCTTGAGTGTCAATTTCCTCAAGGTTGGGTTAACTACCCTTCCAATCGGAGTTGACACTCTCTAACCCCCTCTATGGGGTAGAGAAGATGCTCCTAGGAACCCAACACCTATTGGTGCTCCTTGGATGCTCTAGGTACTCACTAGGGATAACTTCCCTAGATACCTTCCTAGTGACCTTGTTAGGCTTCTTAGAAGCCTTGGTCACATTTTCTAGGTCAACCCTAGGGATAGCCTCCCTTGTGACCTTGTTAGTGACTTTCTTAGTCTTCTTAGAAGTCTTAGTCACTTTGGTTGCAAAAATACTCTTAGGGATGACTTCCCTAGTATTTTTGACTTGACCACTAGACCTAGGGTTTGTTCCATAACTATATGGAACTCTATGGTAACTGGGCACATCCTTCTTAGCCTTTGGTTTGTATCCCAAACCTCTATGGCTATTTGATGACTTTGATTTTCCTAACCCTAAGTTATGCTCATTTTGCCCTAATAGGATATTTTCCATCCTTTTTAGGGTCTTTTCCATTTTATCAAGTCTTGATCTCAAGACTTGATTTTCTATCATTAAATCCTTAGATTTTGATTTTCCATTACACCCATGAGCATTTTTGTTTCTAGGCTTATAACTACAATCCTTAGTGTGATTGCCTAGATTTCTATCTACCTCCCTAACCTTAGGTGTGGTAGTCTTAGCATGTAGGGCCACATGCTTTTCCTTAAAGCCCTCATGCTTTCTATTCTTATGGTAAATTGCATTAAAATGATATAAGTTAGAACTAGCATGCTTTTTACCATAATGTAAAGGATTAGGCTCAATAAAAGATACCTTCTTCTTTACCTTGGAGGCTCCCCCTTGACTAGTGCCTCCTCGAGCCTTGACCATCTTCTTCCCCTTGGGGCATTGACTACGATAATGCCCCTTTTGATTGCAAGAGAAGCATATAATATGCTCCTTGCTCTTCTTTGTGTTGGGGATGGTCTCCTTGGGCTTCACCTTGCCCTTTTGTGCCACTTGGCCCTTCTTCTTGGCTAATTTAGGGCACTTGCTCTTGTAGTGCCCATGTTCCCTACATTCAAAGCATATAATATGATTTTTATTATTAATTGAAATATTTATACCTTTGCTCATAGGAGTGGCATCTTTTTCTTTGGATCCGGAGGTAGAAGCTTCCTCTTGATCGGACCTTGATTCTCCTCCATTTGATTTTTCTTGACTTGTGGAGGTAGAAGCTTCTTCCTCCTCTTCTTCTCTTGACCCGGATGTAGAAGCTTCTTCTTCTTCTTGATCCGGTGTCACCAAGGATTGCTCCCCTCAATCCTAGAGGTGGAGGCTTCATCATCTTGAATATGAAACAAGGAGTATGCTCCCTCCTTGTTCCCTTCGTTGCATTCCCTTGAGGATGAAGCTTCTTGGATTTCCTCTTCTTCGGAGGTTGAGCATCTCTCAACCTCGGAATCCTCCTCTTGGTCTTGCTTCAAAGAGTCACCCTCTCTGGATTCTTCTTGATCTCGTACAGTGGAGGGGATCTCTTCATGAAGCTTGGCCAATTTGCTCCAAAGCTCCTTGGCATCTTCGAATTCTCCAACTTGAGCCAAGATGTGGCTAGGCAATAAGTTGACCAAAAGCTTGGTCACTTTGTCATTGGCCTTGCACCTTTGGACTTGCTCCGGGCTCCATTTGCTTTTCTTTAGAAGCTTGCCCTTGGAGTTTGTTGGAGCTTCGAAGCCTTCCATTAGAGCAAACCATTGCTCTATCTCCATCATAAGAAAGGTTTCGATTCTTGATTTCCAAGAATCGAAGCTTGTGGATGTGTATGGTGGAGCCACCCTTGTGTCAAATCCAAGTCCATCTTGGAATTGCATCTTGAAGTTGAGCTTGATAAAATCTTGAACTTGAAGAATTTGCTCCAACTTCTTCACCCTCTAGCTTTTCTTGATATGCATGACCCTTCCGGCGATGATTCCGGTGAAGAGCAACCTTGCTCTGATACCACTTGTTAGGACCAAAAGTAGCTAGAGGGGGGGTGAATAGCTCGTCGCGTTCGCTTGGTGCGCTTCGTTGCTTGGCGTTGCTTGTTTCTTCTTGGATGTGCAGCGGAAAATAAAGAAACAAATACAACCACGCTAACACTAGGATTTTACTTGGTATCCACCTCCAAAGGAGGTGACTAGTCCAAGGATCCACACCACGCACGCACCCTCCACTATGAAACACTCCTTTTCGGTAACTACCGAGGGCGGAGAAGCCCTACAAGACTCTCAGTACAAGAAGAAGAAAGGGTAGTAAAGATTAAGTACAAGCTTACAAGAAATGCAGTGAAAACCCTAACCCTAACTTCTTCCTCTTGCAATGGATCCGCCTCTTGACTTGGAAAGCCTCCAAGAACCTTCAAGAACTGGCGATCACGTGCTTGTAGAGAGCTGTGGAGAAGCTGATGAAGAGCTGGAATGAATCGGTTAAGAGATGCTCGCAGCCATCGCACGCCTGCAGCTATAAACGACGCCAACGGTCGGATCCCGATCGATTCAAATGTTCCGAATCGATCGGGGAGGCTTTGGATCGATCCACGGATCGATCCAGAGCGCCTCTGTGCTCTGGAAACGCGCCTGGATCGATCCACGGATCGATCCAGCGCTTATCGCGCGAAGCAGCATCGTCCCGATCGATCGGCTGATCGATCAGGACCTCTGGATCGATCCACGGATCGATCCAGAAGCTCTCTGTTCGCTGGGAAGAATCTGGATCGATCCACTGATCGATCCAGAGCCTGGATCGATCCACGGATCGATCCAGCACTTGGTTTTTGCCCAAAACCAAGTCCCAAAACTCCCTAACCAACATCCGGTCAACCTTGACCTGTTGGTACATCATGCCTAGCATCTGGTCACTCCCTTGACCTGCCAGGACTCCCCACCAAGTGTCCGGTCAATCCCTTTGACCCACTTGGACTTTTACTCGTCGTGCCAAGTATCCGGTCACTCCCTTGACCTACTTGGACTTCCCAACACCAGATGTCCGATCATCCTTGATCCATCTGGATTTCCTTCCTTGCCAAGTATCCAGCCAATCCTTTGACCTACTTGGACTTCCACCAGATGTCTGGTCAACCTTGACCCATCTGGATTTCCTTCCTTGCCAAGTATCCAGTCAATCCTTTGACCTACTTGGACTTCCCAACACCAGATGTCCGATCATCCTTGATCCATCTGGATTTCCTTCCTTGCCAAGTATCCAGTCAATCCTTTGACCTACTTGGACTTCCCAACACCAGATGTCCGATCATCCTTGATCCATCTGGATTTCCTTCCTTGCCTGGCTTCACTCACCAGGACTTTCACCTAGCTTCACTCACTAGGGTTTTCCATCTGCCTAGTTTCACTCACTAGGATTTCCTTCTGCCTAGCTTCACTCACTAGGACTTTCACCTGGCTTCACTCACCAGGACTTTCACCTAGCTTCACTCACTAGGATTTCCTTCTGCCTAGCTTCACTCACTAGGACTTCCCAGTCAAGTATCCGGTCAACCTTGACCTACTTGACTCTTCTTCGATCAATATCTTATTGTCAAACATCTAAACCCAAACCAAGACTCAGCTTGGTTAACCAGGTCAACCTTGACCTGAGGGATGTTGCACCAACACTTTGAAGTTTTTTTGGCAACCTACTCATTCTTGTTGATACAGTCTGACCTGGATGTTGTTTTGCTGTTGACACTGATTTAAGTTTGTATCAGATATTTAACTCAGATTGATTACTAATCTAGGTTGACTTGGTTGACCTGATTGAGAAAGTCCTAACTGGGATGTTAGGCAGTTGGAAAGTCCTGGTGAGTGAAGCCAGGCAGATTGGAAATCTTGGTGAGTGAAGCCAGGTGAAAACCCTAGTGAGTGAAGCTAGGTGCAAGTCCTGGTGAGTGAAGCCAGGCAAGGGAAAATCCAGATGGATCAAGGGTGATCGGACATCTGGTGTTGAAAAGTCCAAGAAGGAAACTTGGCATGCGAAGTCAGAGAGGGCTCGGTAGCTCGTTCTCTAGGACTAGATGAAGTCGGAGAGGGCTAGGGAGCTCGTTTCTCCGGACTAGGTCGAGAGGGCTCGGTAGAAGTCACTAGATCGGTCGGCGGACCGATCCAAAAGCTTGACACCTAATCGGTCCGGCGACCGATCAGGAATCGATCGGTGGCTACTAATCACATCGATCGGTGCACCGATCGAAATCGATCGGTAGCTATCGTGATTTTACCGATCGGTCGAGACCGATCGAGGCCGTAAGCGCGGAAGAGCGACATCTGATCGGTCTCGGGACCGATCAGATTAGTGCTGATCGGTCCGCAGACCGATCGAAGGCGACATCGATCGATCGGAGACCGATCAGATTATTCTGATCGATGCCGGACCGATCAGCGATGATTCAGAAAGCGTGGATCGGTTGCAGACCGACCCACGGTATTGTTTGTTTTGCATGTACTTTTTCTGATTGCCGTATTTGCTTTCACCCATCTGTTTTTAACCATCTGCTATGAGTCTTTTTAGCTTGCAGGTTGCAGGTCACACTCTCATGGTTGAATTCAAATTAAGCTTCATTAAGAGAAGAAGACAAGTGCTCTTTACACTGTGATTTGCTGCAACAGATGCATTTGAGGCATCAACGTTCACTGACGAATCTGATTGCGATTGGGTTGCGCTCAGTTTGACCTCTACTTATTGGTTCGTATCGAGAGACTCCAGTGATTTCCATTGGCATGGGTTCAGAGAACCAGATGAGGAGGAGAGGTGATTGGCTACGCCTTGTTGGCAGCAGCGATTCTGCAGGCGGCAGTGATTCGAGCCAGTAAAGCAGAGAGACATAAGAAGGAAGAAGAGAGGTTCAGAAAGAAGTGAACTGAATTCTCTGTTTTCCAATCGATCAATCCTTTGAGAAAGCAAGTTGGTGAAGCTGTGAGCTCCTTGCTAAGAAGGTTGTTGTGTGCTCTCTGCTATGTTTCTTCTCCGCGTGGCTGTAAGCTCATCTGATTATTCTTCTCAGCCACTGTAAGTCTTGTGCTTAATTCTATAATCAACTGAGACTCTGTTGAGAGGTTGCTCCACCGAGAAGGAGACATTTTTAGCCGGATTTTGTCCGGGGTGTGATCTACCGAAAGATCAAGGAGTCGTCCTCCTTACGGACACGCCAAGGAGTAGGGGCAAGTTATCCCCGAACCTTGTATATCCGTGTGTCTGCTGTGTGTGTCTTTCTTCCTCCGTTTTAGTTTTCTACTTCCGCTGTGCTAACAAGTTTTTCTTTAAGAAAGATTGTGTTTAAGTTTTCAAAGAGGCTATTCACCCCCCTCTAGCCATCTAAGATCCCAACAAGTGGTATCAGAGCAAGGGGCTCTTTGATTCGGATTAACACCCAAAAGAGCAAACAAGGATGGCTATGAAGGAAGGCTTTAGCACAAATCGACCACCCTACTTCGAAGGAGCAGATTTTCAATATTGGAAGGGCCGCATGGAGTATTACCTCAAGACCGACATTGCCATGTGGTTCTCAGTCAAGGAAGGTTTCACACCACCAAAGGATGAAGAAGGTAAGGAACTCGATTCGTCAAGGTGGTCTACCGAACAACTCCGCAAAGCACAAGCCGATGCCAAGGCTATGGTCACCTTGCAATGTGGAATCGCCAAGGACCAACTTGTTGATTGCTACTCGGAAATCCTAGAGGTTCCACTGTACAAAAATTTTGTACAAAGGTCTGAACCTTTTCCTAGCTACCATGTGTTCTTTTAAATTAAATTTTGGATCGCCTACGGAACTTAACACGTTTGATCCAAAACTTAATCTATTCGTTCTTTTAGGTTTTGACTTGGGTCTCCTGCGGAACTTAACACGTTCGACCCAAATCACCTTAAGTTATTAATTCCATTAAATATTAATTTCCATAATTGGTTCCCAGTACTGACGTGGCGAGGCACATGTCCTTCTTGGATATGGGAGCAACCACCACCGACTAGACAAAACCTTTTATAGAAAGGTAATATTTAATTTCCTAAAATAACTTTAGGTTAACCGAAAAGAACAATCAAATCACAAGAAAAAAAAAACAAAAGAACACAACATCGAAAAACATATTCAAAATTCTAGAATCGTAAGCCTCTTGTATTTGGTATTATTTCCATAAATAACTAGCATGATGCGGAAAGGAAAAATTACTAGTTATACCTTCTAAAAGACCTCTTGATCTTCTACCATATTCCTCTTCTAACCTCGGACGTTGTGTGGACAACGATCTTCCGAGATGAGAACCACCAAGCACCTTCTTCTTCCTTACAAGTTTCGGCCACCACAATTCTCCAAGAGAAGTAGAGGTCCGGCCACCACCACCAAGCTCCAAGGGATGCAAGAAACAAAACCACCTTTCTCTCCTTCTTCTCCTAGCTAGAACCGGCCACCATCAAGAGCTCCAAGAGAGGTTGCCGCCGGCCATAAGAAGAAGAGAAGAGGAAGAAGCTAGGGCCGGCCACCAAGGAGGAAAAGAGAGGAGAAGAATAATAGAGTTGATCACCCATGAAGGCACCTCTACCCCCTCTTTTATAATCCTTGGTCTTGGCAAATAAGGAAATTTAAAAAACTTCCTTAATTCTTTTGCCATGAAAAAGAAAAATTTATTTAATTAAAAACAATTTTCCTATTCTCAATTTACATGGCCGACCACCATCAAGCTATAAACAAGGAGAGTTTTAATTAATTAAAACTTCCTAATTTGTCTTAATTTATAAAAATTTCTAAAAAATTTCTCCAATAAAAGGAAATTTTATAAATTAAAATTCTTCTTTTAAACATGTGGATAATTTCCAAAAGGAAAGTTATCTCTAAAATTAAAATCTCTTTTCAATCTATAAATAAGGAAAGATATCAAATCTTTTCTTAATCTTTTAGAAACTAATAAAAGAGAATATTTAATTTTAAACTTCTCTTTTAAATTATTATCATGGTTAAAAAAGAAAGTTTTTCTTAAAAATAAAATCTCCTTTCAATCTACAAATAAGGAAAGATTTCAAATCTTTTCTTAATCTTTTGTAGAAAGCTTTTAAAAGGAAAGATTTAATTTTTAAACTCTCTTTTAAAACTATGATATCCACATAAGAAATAATTTTAATAAAAAATCCTTTTTAATATGATGTGGCCGACCACCTAAGCTTGGGCTCCAAGCTATTGGCCGGCCACCTTAAGGCCAACCTTTAGGCTTGGCCGGCCCTAAGCTTGAGCTTCAAGCTTAGCTTGGCCGGCCCCTATTGGTTGGGTAAGAAGGTGGGTATGTGGTGGGTATAAATCTCTATATACAAGAGGCTACGATAGGGACCGAGAGGAGGAATTGGTTTTGGTCTCCCGATAAAATTAAGCATCCCGTGCTCGCCCCGAACACACAACTTAATTTTATCAATAATAATTCATTCCACTAGAGAACTATTATTGAACTACCGCACCAATCCCAAATTACATTTTGGGCTCCTTCTTATCATGAGTGTGTTAGTCTCCTGTGTTTAAGATATCGAATGTCCACTAATTAAGTGAGTTACTGACAACTCATTTAATTAATATCTTAGTCCAAGAGTAGTACCACTCAACCTTATCATCATGTCGGACTAGGTCCACCTGCAGGGTTTAACATGACAATTCTTATGAGCTCCTCTTGAGGACATTATCAACCTAGTATCTCTAGGACACAGTTTCCTTCTATAATCAACAACACACACTATAAGTGATACCATTTCCCAACTTATCGGGCTTATTGATTCATCGAACTAAATCTCACCCATTGATAAATTAAAGAAATAAATATCAAATATATGTGCTTGTTATTATATTAGGATTAAGAGCACACACTTCCATAATAACCGAGGTCTTTGTTTCTTTATAAAATCAGTATAAAAGAAACGACCTCTAATGGTCCTACTCAATACACTCTAAGTGTACTAGTGTAATTATACAGTCAAGATAAACTGATACCTAATTACACTACGACCTTCTAATGGTTTGTTCCTTTCCATTTTGGTCGTGAGCTACTGTTTATAATTTATAAGGTACTGATAACATGATCCTCTGTGTGTGACACCACACACCATGTTATATACAATATAAATTAATTGAACAACTACATTTATCATAAATGTAGACATTTGACCAATGTGATTCTTATTACTAGATAAATGTTTATACCAAAAGCTAGGCTTTTAGTATACACCCTAACACAACTCATCAAGGTAGGTCCGTTCTCGAGTGCAAGAGACCTATGGAACAAACTCATCGAGCTCCAAGAAGGAACTCGAGATTCTCGGATTGCCAAGAGGGACCTATTCTTGAATCAGCTCCAAAATCTAACCATGAAGGACAATGAAACGGTAAGTGAACTTCATGGGAGATTCAAGGAGATCATCAACGGTCTACACTCTGTGGACGAACGAGTGGAGAATCACGATCTAGTAAGGTACGCTCTTAAATCTTTTCCGAGGAATACCTTGTGGTCATCTATGGTAGATGCCTACAAGGTATCCAAGGATCTTTCCATTGTTAAACTAGATGAATTTTTCTGTGAGATGGAACTTCATGAGCTTGCTAACAAAGGTCAAAAAGAGAAGGGTATTGCTTTATTTGCAGGACCAAAGAGCAAGGATGGAAGAAGGAAGAAGGAAAAGAAGAAGGAAAAGGAGATTTCCTCATCCACCTCTTCCTCCGAATCCGATGATGAAAGTGGATCATCATCAAGTGAGATGGCGAACTTCGTAAGAAGGATTATGAGAAGAAGCCGAAGATACAAAGGAAAAGGTAAAACTAATGATCAAAATTTTGATAAATCTAATGTTATATGTTATGAGTGTAGCAAGAAAGGACACATTCGGAGCGAGTGTCCGAAATTAAAGAGGAAGGAGGAACGAGCCAAAAAGAAGGAGGAAAGAGTCAAGAAGAAGAAGGCTCTCAAGGCCACTTAGGATGAGTCCTCATCAAGCTCATCGGAGGAAGAAGAGAAGATGGAAAAGAGCACACGACAATTAGCACTTATGGCAAGGGAGGTTTCGGACTCCGGAAGTGAGGGAGACTCGAGCGACGCTTCAACCGCGGCTTCATGATCGTCGGATGATGAAGAGGTAACCTCTTCTCATATAGAAAAGTGTTATAAGACTATCACTCACTTATCTACATTGCTTAAAAAGTCAAAAACAGAAAATAAATTGTTAAAAGAAAAAGTAAAAACCTTAAGGACCCTTAGGGAAGATGAGGTCGATGACCTACATCTAGAAGTCCTTGAGGATGAGAACAAGACTTTAAAGGGTGAGGTTGAGAAACTCAAGAAAATGCTTGAGAAGTTCTCAACTAGCTCTAAGACTCTAGACATGATTCTAAATGGCCAAAGGGCAGTCTACAACAAGGCCGGGCTAGGGTATCAACCCAAGGAGTCGAGTTTCATTTCTCTAATGTCTAGAACTCAAAATAGTAGATCACATGTTTCTAGGGCTCATGGAACTAGGAAAGGTATGACCAAGGCATGGATTCCTAGGTCTTTCGTTGTAGAAGCATTAGGTCCCAAGATTTGGGTACCTAAAACCTCTATCTTCCGTGTCTTGTAGGCATTGGTCGAGGGGGAGCATCTATCAACTTGGTTTGTTGATAGTGGATGCTCCAAGCACATGACCGGGGACAAATCACTGTTTACAACCATTCAAAACAAAAGTAGAGGTAATGTGTCTTTTGGTAATAATGGTAGCCTTAAGGTTGTAGGAGTTGGAGACATTCATATATCCGAATGTTTCCATATCAAGAATGTCCTTCTAGTCAAGGGGATGACTTTTAATCTCCTAAGTGTCAGTCAATTGTGTGATACGGGTTACACAATTGAATTTCATTCAAGTCAATGTTTGGTTAAACACATTGACACACTTGACACGGTACTAGTAGGCACAAGGGTTGATAATATTTATCAAGTATCGTTTAAAAGTGCTACTAATGCTTTGATTAAGTGTTTCATGTCGAAAGAAGAAGAGTCTTGGCTATGGCATAGAAGGTTGGCACATGTAAACATGAAGAACATCCGGAAGTTGGCCAACCAAAGATTAGTGCGAGACTTACCCAGCATCAAGTACCACAAGACCAAACTATGTGATGCATGTCAAAAGGGTAAGCAAACAAAAGTTGTTCATAAAGGTAAAAGCACTGTAAGTACATCTACTGCTTTAGATTTATTGCACATGGACCTATTTGATTGCAGTAGTGTAATATCATTGAATGGAAGTAGGTATTGCTTGGTAATCGTTGATGATTTTACTAGATACACATGGACTTTCTTTTTGAAACATAAGGACCAAACTATAGATATTTTTATTTCCTTTTGTAGAAGAACTGAAAATGAAAAATCGACAACAATTAAAACCATTAGAAGTGATCATGGTGGGGAATTTCAAAATCATAGGGTTTTAGAGTTTTGTCAAGAAAAGGGATATAGGCATGAGTTCTCTACTCCAAGGACCCCACAGTAAAATGGGATTGTGGAGAGAAAGAACCGAGTCCTACAAGAGGCTGCACGAAGCATGCTCAATGAGTACTCACTACCGAGCTACTTATGGGCTGAAGCTGTGAATACAGCTTGCTATGTGCAAAATCGAGTTTTAATACATAGGTTTTTAGGAAAGACTCCCCATGAACTTTGGTTTGGTAAACCGCCTACAATTAAATATCTTAGGGTGTTTGGTTGTAAGGTGTTTATCTTGAACACCAAGGATCATCTTGGGAAGTTCACGGCTAAGGCTGATCAAGGGATACTGGTCGGGTACTCTCTTACCAGCAAAGCCTATCGAGTCTACAACAATAGGACTAAATTGATTGAAGAGTCCTCTGATATAGCTTTTGAAGAAATCCCTAACTTAAATGATCAACCAAGGGATGTAGGAGAAATTCAATTTGAACTTAGAAATCTAAGTTTGAATGATCAAAATGAAGAACGAGTCGAAGTTGACTCTGATGTTGATGAGCAAAGGCAACAAAGAACTCAATCTGATCCTTTGCCTGATATTGAGTCCTTGCCTGTGCCGAGTGAGACTACTCATGAGGCACCGCCAACACCAAGGCAGTCTAGGTTAGCCACTAGTCATCCCCAAGACCAAATTGTGGGAGACATCCAACAAGGGGTTAGGACTAGGTCATTCTTTAGAAATGAGTCTAATGAAGTCGCATTGATTTCAGAGATTGAACCAAAAATAGTTGATGAGGCATTGCACGATCCTGATTGGATCTTAGCTATGTAAGATGAGTTAGGTCAATTTGAAAGGAGCCAAGTGTGGGACTCAGTTCCTAGACATAAGAAGACCACCATTATTGGAACTAAATGGGTCTTCAAAAATAAGTTAAATCAAAAGGGAGAAGTTGTAAGAAACAAGGCAAGACTTGTAGCCAAGGGCTATAGTCAAGTCGAAGGTCTCGATTATGATGAGACTTATGCTCCCGTGGCCCGATTAGAGTCCATTCATTTGATGCTAGCTTTTGCTGCACATAGAGGTTTCAAGCTCTATCAAATGGACGTTAAATCAGCCTTCTTAAACGGATTCATCAAAGAAGAGGTCTATGTTGAACAACCACCGGGGTTTGTGAATACCGAAGTTCCAAACCACGTGTACAAGCTCAAGAAAGCTCTTTATGGGCTTAAACAAGCACCTCGAGCATGGTACGAAAGGTTGTCAACTTACCTATTAGAAAAGGGTTTTGTAAGAGGCCAAATAGACCCAACACTATTTCTGCGTAGAGATGGTGAAAACATTTTTGTAGCCCAAGTGTATGTCGATGACATAATTTGTGGCTCAAATAACAAGGGCTATTTGAATGAATTCATTTCTCACATGGAAAGTGAGTTTGAGATGAGTCTAGTAGGAGAGTTGACATTCTTCCTCGGACTTGAAATCAAACAAACTCGAGATGGAATTTATGTCCATCAGACAAAATACACTCAAGAGATGCTTAGAAAATTCAATATGAGTGACTCTAAGGAAGTGTCCACTCCAATGGCGACAAACACTCGCCTTGACAATGATGAGAGTGGAAAACCAATTGATCTAACGCAATATAGAAGCATGATTGGTAGTCTTCTATATCTCACAGCTAGTCGACCAGACATACTTTTTGCTGTGGGCATGTGCGCTAGATATCAAGTCTGTGCCAAGGAATCTCATTTAATTGCAGTTAAGAGAATATTGAGATACCTTAAGGGCATAATTCGAGTAGGTCTATGGTACCCTCGTACAGAGTCTTTTGACTTGATAGGCTATACCGATTCCGATTATGCTGGGTGCAAATTGGATCGGAAAAGCACTAGTGGGGGTTGCCAATTCTTAGGTTCATCATTAGTTAGTTGGTCAAGTCGGAAGCAACATTGTGTTGCTCTCTCCACGACCGAGGCTGAATACATTGCCATGGGAGAGAGTGTATCACAATTGTTGTGGATGATTCACACTCTAGAAGATTATGGACTTTCGTATAAGGGAGTGCAAGTATTGTGTGACAACATTAGCACAATAAACCTAACGAAAAATCCAGTCCATCATTCAAGGACCAAACACATTGAAGTGCGTTATCACTTCATTAGAGATCACGTAGCTAGGGGAGACATTGCACTCACATATGTTGAGTCAAAGTCAAACTTAGCCGACATTTTCACAAAACCCCTTCCGGAAAATGAATTTAGTCATTTAAGGAGGGAATTGGGAATGTGTTTGGCTCAATAAGTCATGTTGACCACATCATGATCAATAAGGACCATTAAAATGACAAGAAAAATTGAGAAATTAATTTGGGCAACTTGGGGACATCTCACACAAACTATAAGGTTTAACAAATTGTTTTTGTTTGCTAAATATGGGGTGAGATGCTAGGATCAACCAAATTATTCAAAATGTATCATGCATCCCTTGAATAATTAGGTTGAAGAGACATTAATTGAGTATGGGGAATGCCATTACATAATTCATGTGTATTTGGCTCCTAGATCTTACTCATATATTCCAACCAAGGAATCTTGGTTGGACTTTTGCCTAGAAATTATCTAATTATGGTTGATGGTTGATGTGTTGATTGGTATTGTTGTTTGGTTCATTTCATGACTTTGATTGATAAAACGATAGGTTGTTAAAGGAAATAATAGCAACTTGGATATATTTTGACAAACTTGAAACTAAACATAACAAGGATCAAAAATTTCAGCTTTCATGCCTTGATTGAAAAATTAGGACAAGTTGTTTATATTTTGACAAATTTGAACCTGATCATAGAGATGAGTTTAGCAAAAATATGTTTTGAACTTCTAAGGACCAAGAAGACAGAACTCCATATGGTTGGAGTTAGTGTGAGGTTTTGTTTGATAAGAGTCTGAAACTTTTGGATTATGAACAAGTTCAGGCCATAAGAAATCATATTTCGAATATATTCTTGATCGGTCTGTGGACCGATCTAGAAGAAGTTATGAATTCTTGTTTGGATTCTGATCGGTCCAGTGACTCGATCAGCGAACGAAGAAAGCCCCCTGATCGGTCCGGGCACCGATCAGGATGATCCCTGATCGATCCACCGACCGATCAGGTATCGCCGATCGGTCCAGTGACCGATCAGCGCACGAAGAAAGCCCCCTGATCGGTCCGGGCACCGATCAGGATGATCCCTGATCGGTCCACTGACCGATCAGGTGTCGCCGATTCACTCGGGTGAATCTGATCGTTCAGGATTTCTCCTGATCGAACAGCCGTCCGATCAGGGAATAGATCGATCCCTGGCTTTAACTCCTCCCGACTCCCTCCTTTCCCATTACCTACGAAGCCCTAGCCGACTCTCTTTTCCCCCGTTTCTTCTTCCCCTTGATCGCCGAACCCTAGACGACTCCCTCCTGCCTCAGCATTTCTTTCTTTCTCCGAAAACCAGAGAAATGGCTCCAAGGTAACTTCATCAGCTCTATTTCTCGTTAGTACTTCATTTGTTTCATTTCTCACTGATTCAGTGATTTGGGGTGGTGCTCGGGTTGTGCTCCTTTGCTTCATCTGTGTCATGTTCCTAACCCCTTAGGAAGAAACCAGTAGGTGAGGGTACTTCCAAGTCCAAAGATAAATCCAAATCCAAAGAAACCTCCCGACCTCAACCATCCAGTTCGGGAAGATTTCCCAACCAACAGTTTGAACAATCCTTTAAGGAAAGGACCTTCAAGTTGCTCCCATGTAGATCAGTCGATAAAAAATACATGAATGAGTTTTGTCCAGCGATTACGGAGACCATAGCCTACTATAAACTTGATTCCTTGGTATATTTAGAGAGGGATATCAACCTTGACCTAGTTTCTGAATTCTATAACAACCTTCATCAGACTATTGATGGTAGTTATAGATCAAGAGTGGCTAAGCAAACCGTTGATTTCAGCTTAATTGCCTTCTTTGGTTATTTAGGCTGTCGTATGTGTTCGGGGACGGTGTTCTCATTCTATCCTGCTTTGCCTGAACCCGTGCCTCATCCTCTTGATGTCTCATCTGACTCGATTTATGAGTACTTCTTTGGACATCCGAGACCGGATGGATTAGATGAGTTAGATGTCGACTTTCCTACATTTTCAGCCCTTGGCCTTTCTGCTCCTGATTACATTCTTTTCAAAATTGTCACAAACTGTCTACTACCTATTACTTCTAAACCATTGGCAGAGATTCGACCGTATCATTGTCTGATGCTTTATGGGTTGCGTAGGCGTCTTGACTTTGATATCATGTCGAGTGTCTATACTTCTATCATATCCCATAGCGAGCCAAGCGGTTACACCATCTATATGCCTTATGGGCATGTAATTACTGATTGGCTTGAGTCCCTGGGTGTTGACGTCTCTAGGGGGAGGATGGTAAAGATGGTTAGGCAGGATTGTCGACTTGGGAAACGTGCATTTTCTAAGTCTGGAATCTTAGGAGAGGCTGGGGCAGTTAGGTGGAAGGATGGGAGGGCACTAGGTGAGTTACCTCGACGACAGGTTGCTGCTGCTGCTGCATATGGCGAGGCGGATCCAGATCTGCGCTGGCAGATCGCTGAGTTGGAGAGCCGATTTGATCGCCACGAGGAGATGATGGCTGCTGAGTTCGATGGACTACGCATACGGATTGACCAGCGCTACGACGATCTGCGCAGCCAGCAGTTGGTGACTCAGCAACTGCTTCGAGGGTGGATGGCCAGATACCCACCTCCGCAGCACCACCCGGACCATACACTTTCGAGCAGCAGCATCCCGCCTCCGGAAGATATTCCTCCAGCCGACACTGGAGATGTTCCTCGTCTTGAGGAAGATGACTGATACTTTTTGATGATCATATTGATTGTATGTTTTGGATGTTGGTTGCTAGATACTTATGCCTGACCTGGTTGTATGCTACTTACTGTTATGCTACTCATTCTTCCTTATATATTTGCTGTTCTTTTCTTGGTTGTTACTATACTCTTCATATGTCTTTTATTTCTTTATTCATTCACTGTCCTAAAATACACTTAGAAGGAATTTTAGGGGGATTAAGCAGAAGACAGTATGGATTAAGGGGGAGCTCTTTAAGTTATCTTACCTTGTTCGCTCCTTTTCGTTGTTTGACAAAGGGGGAGAAGATAACTAAGTTTAGAAATGAATGAAAGGTTGATGTTAGGGGAGAGGATGACTTTGAGTCTTTTTGAATCCTCTTATCTAATTCGCACCTATTCGACTAAGTTAAGTTAAGTGATGAATTGACTTCATCGAGTCGATATGAAAAAGGGGGAGAAGATAACTAAGGTATATCCGTCTTAGGGGGAGGATCCTGATTTCCCTAAAAATTATGGGTATATGAGCATTTCTGATCTAAACTTAAATCGTGTTGTCAAACAACAAAAAGGGGGAGATTGTTGATACAGTCTGACCTGGATGTTGTTTTGCTGTTGACACTGATTTAAGTTTGTATCAGATATTTAACTCAGATTGATTACTAATCTAGGTTGACTTGGTTGACCTGATTGAGAAAGTCCTAACTGGGATGTTAGGCAGTTGGAAAGTCCTGGTGAGTGAAGCCAGGTAGATTGGAAATCTTGGTGAGTGAAGCCAGGTGAAAACTCTAGTGAGTGAAGCTAGGTGCAAGTCCTGGTGAGTGAAGCCAGGCAAGGGAAAATCCAAATGGATCAAGGGTGATCGGACATCTGGTGTTGAAAAGTCCAAGAAGGAAACTTGGCATGCGAAGTCAGAGAGGGCTCGGTAGCTCGTTCTCTAGGACCAGATGAAGTCGGAGAGGGCTAGGGAGCTCGTTTCTCCGGACTAGGTCAGAGAGGGCTCGACCCGGACTGAGTCAAGAAGCTGGATCGGTCGGCAGACCGATCCAGTGAAACCTTGGACACCTGATCGGTCTGGCGACCGATCAGGAATCGATCAGTGGCTACTGAGCGATTACTGATCGGTCTGCAGACCGATCAGAAATCGATCAGTAGTCTACTGTGATTTTACTGATCGGTCTGGAGACCGATCAGGAGGCTATAAGCGCTTGGGAAGAGCGACATCTGATCGGTCTCGGGACCGATCAGATTAGTGCCTGATCGGTCCGCAGACCGATCAGAAGCTGTGCACATTTGGAAAAAGCGACATTTGATCGGTCTGGGGACCGATCAGATTAGTTCCTGATCAGTCGGATGGGTCTGCAGACCGACCCACGGTATTGCTTGTTTTGCATGTACTTTTTCTGATTGCCGTATTTATTTTCACCCATCTGTTTTTAACCATCTGCTGTGAAGTCTTTTTAGCTTGCAGGTTGCAGGTCACACTCTCATGGTTGAATTCAAATTAAGCTTCATTAAGAGAAGAAGACAAACGCTCTTTACACTGTGATTTGCTGCAACAGATGCATTTGAGGCATCAACGTTCACTGACGAATCTGATTGCGATTGGGCTGCGCTCAGTTTGACCTCTACTTATTGGTTCGTATCCAGAGACGCCAGTGATTTCCATTGGCATGGGTTCAGAGAACCAGATGAGGAGGAGAGGTGATTGGCTACGCCTTGTTGGCAGCAGCGATTCTGCAGGCGGCGATGATTCGAGCAGAGAGACATAAGAAGGAAGAAGAGAGGTTCAAAAAGCATAAACTGGATTCTCTGTTTTCCAAGCGATCAATCCTTTGAGAAAGCAAGTTGGTGAAGCTGTGAGCTCCTTGCTAAGAAGGTCGTTGTGCGCTCTCTGCTCTGTTTTTCTCCGCGTGGCTATAAGCTCATCTGATTATTATTCTCAGCCACTGTAAGTCTTGTGCTTAATTCTATAATCAACTGAGACTCTGTTGAGAGGTTGCTCCACCGAGAAGGAGACATTTTTAGCCGGATTTTGTCCGGGGTGTGATCTACCGAAAGATCAAGGAGTCGTCCTCCTTACGGACACGCCAAGGAGTAGGGGCAAGTTATCCCCGAACCTTGTATATCCGTGTGTCTGCTGTGTGTGTCTTTCTTCCTCCGTTTTAGTTTTCTACTTCCGCTGTGCTAACAAGTTTTTCTTTAAGAAAGATTGTGTTTAAGTTTTCAAAGAGGCTATTCACCCCCCCTCTAGCCATCTAAGATCCCAACAATTCTCAGAGACACATCTTCAGATCCATAGTGCTTCCAAAAGGTTTTGTCAATCCAAGAGGCTAGTACCTAATAGTGTTGGGATCGATGTGCCCGCTAGAGGGGGGGTGAATAACGTCTCACACAAATCGATGACTTCCTACGTATTCGTTAGTTGCACAGCGGAATAATACGAAACTAAATACGAATATAAAAGCTAAAGACAAAGAAAGGAAATGCAAACCAATGCACGTCAATGTAACGTGGTTCGGAGATAACTTGCTCCTACTCCACGGCTGTCCGTAAGATGGACGATCCCGATCCTTCGGTGGATTAACCCCCGGTAAACTCCGGCTACTCAAGCAACTCCTTGTGGGTGGAGAAACCTCACCACAACACCAACCAAGAACACTTGGACACAAGAGAATCTTGAGCACGTTTGGTGACTACTAATTAGGCTTTAACCAAGTCTAATTTCGTCACCTTGGTCGGCCATCCCAAACTCCTTCTTATAGAGCTTGGAACAAATCAGTAAGCTGATTTGCCCGTTACTAGTCGACTGGTCCTTGCACCAGTCGACTGGTGTCAGCCCAACGGCTCTCTCAACGGCTCTCTACAGTGCACCAGTCGACTGCTACAGTCACCAGTCGACTGCTACAGTACTGCTACAATAACGCTACAGTGCTGCTACAGTAACCCTAATTCTAGGATTTTACCTCAAGTACATTCACTCAGCACTCGTTCTCGCCCGACCAACCTAGACCTAGCCTTCTAGCCTCCTCCATCAGCTTTGCGTCCCTCGGATGCCTCCCCATCATTCACGTCTTGCCTTCTGGAGCTTCCATCGGCCTTGTCATTGTTGTCGGGTCTTCCTTTGCCAAGAGGTCGCGCCTCCGGGACTTCATCCATTGTCAAGTCACACTTGGACTTACGTTGCCAAGACTACATGCTTGGACTTACACCGCCAAGACTCATCCTTGGACTTTCCTCCTTTGCCAAAATCACACTTGGACTTACGTTGCCAAGACTACATGCTTGAACTTATACCGCCAAGACTCACCCTTAGACTTTCCTTGTTGTACCTGTATCCTGCATACTCATAATGCATATCAAATACAACAATAAACCTAACTTAAACCTTTGCCCAAACATCAAAACTTAGGACACCTAGATTGCTCCAACAAATAGATCGTGTCAAAGTCATGATTTAGTGCACATAGATACCGCTAGAGGAGTCACATGTAGGACTCTCATTTGTTTGTGATACATTCACATCTATGGAGGACTACGAGGTATGTTTCATTTCATGTTATTTTGTTTAAAACTATATGTACCGTGAAGAGATTCATGATTCGAGGAAAATTTTGATTTAAATATAATATTCCTCTATGCTTCTATTCTAACATGAATTTCATGCATTTAAAAAACTATTTTTCTTTTCATTTTGTAACTTAAAGTAATAGCTGAATAAGTAAATATAAACACACAAAAACACAAGTTCTATTTTTAGTCGGTTCGTAGTCTAGCCACTACTACTCAAAGACTTGTGATCTTTGATTGCTTTATGATGGGCAATCCACTAAAATTCTTCTCTCTGAAAACTTTCGAAGAGGAAGCAAACTCGTACAAGAATGGAGGTGGATAGTAACAAACTACTGTTACCTTAAATTACTACAAGTAAAAAAGAGTATACCGACAATGTGGAGATTACAAATCAAACATAGGTTGTCGGAGAGCCTCGTGATGTCGTAGTTACAGAACTTGCACAAACAGAAGCACAAGAACGATATGAAGTGTTAAAAGAATTGATTGTAGAGCCTCAGGCCTCAAGGTTTCTTTTATAGGTTTCTATTAGTTGACTAGAAAATATTCAGTCAACTAAACAACTATTAGGCAACTGGTCCCTGCTTCCTTTCTTGTTTGCTTAGATACGATCCGATTGATTCTGTGAAATCTGGATTTTTGGTTGACTGAACCTCATTCAGTCAACTAGTCTCCAAAGGTTTCCTTTCCTACGATGATTTAATCATATTCATAATATCTTTCCAAAATGGGTTTGGTCAATTGATTTGAACCAAGTTTTCCTTCTTTGTAATGATTCAAATCTCTCTCTATGCTTATCTACCTAAATCAGTCGACTGAACCTCCCTGTTTAGTATACTGAACCCATCAGTCGATGAAAGCTTTGCTTTTCTATAAAACAAAATTGGCACAGTGATACAAATAATGATCTTGGAAAACAGAGTTAGAAACATACAGTAATACATGAATAATATAGACAGCTAGGACTGTCTTGATTTCAACTTAGAAACATTCGTTGATTTCTTGAGTTAAATCAACGCCTAAGGTTTGTCTTGACTGGGACATGACCTCACTGTTCTTCTTCTCAAAAGAATTACTCCACTCTAGGAGTTTATCTTAAGTTACACATCAAATATTTGATCCTCCAAACATGTTTAGACTTTAATTGCTCAATATTTGATCGGTCTGCTAGGACTTTCTCCTAATTCGATATCTAATCCTCTTCGACCTAGCAAATCCATCTTGTCAGATATCTAGTCCACTGATCCATCTGCCCATCACCCAGGGGAGCGAGACTGTTGCCTTGTATCTTGTGCCACCTTTAATTGTGCTCCTTTATTTTGCAAACGAGAATAAGGTTCTACATATCTTTTAATCGACTGAGCACGACTAGCTTTCCTTTGGTCAGCTACCAGTTATAGTTCCTGAGCGCGTACCGTTAGCATTCTCTGGTGGAACGAGTGGCTAACTGGTGAAAATTGCAATAAGGATTTCCTATGAATTCCCGATTGGGTCATCTAGTCAAGTTACTTTCTACTGTTTGCATAGTCTTTTCTTTTAAGTACTCCTAGTTTCATAAAGGTGGAGGAGGTGCCCATTTGCCCACCTTTACGGGTGCAACGGCCGTACCTGGCACCTCTTTTATCCTGGTAAGTTGGGCTTCTTCCACTTGAACATATTTGATAATCCTTGCTTGTAACCCATCAAAGTCAATCGGAGGTTTTTTCACCAGGGATCTAAAGAAATTCCCATTATGAGAAGACACTGACTTAAACCTATAGGGTAACCTAAGGTGCATCCATGGCTACCCGATTGAATCTTTGCAAATAATCTTTTAAGGATTCTTTAGGTTTTTACTGAAGAGCAGATAGGTCATGAGGAGTCTTCTGATACTTTCGGCTTGTAGCAAAGCGCCTCAATAATGTTGCCTTGAACTCCTTGAAGGTTTGTATAAAGGATGCAGGAAGACGATTGAACCATCTTTGTGTCGAGCCCAATAGAGTTGTCAAGAAAATTCGACATTTTGTTGGGACCTTTGTGCCCGATAGAGGGGGGTGAATAGCGTTTTGTCTCGCTTCTTGCGTCGTTTGCTTCGTCTTAATGATGCGCAGCGGAATACAACTCGAAGACAAACTATACAATGCTAACACACGGATTTACTTGGTATCCACCTCAAGAAGAGGTGACTAATCCAAGGATCCACATGACACGCCTATCTCCACTATGAAAATCTCCTTCTTGGTCGCAGCCGGAGGCGGAGAAGCCTCGTACAATACTCACACACAACACAACACAGATACAACAAGAAGAAATAAAAATACAACACAATGCACTCTTCTTCTTGCTTACTTGTTGCTTGTTATGGCCTCTTGAAGCTTGGGGATGCACCCCCAAGAGCTTTCAAGAACTGACGAAGAAGCTTGGAGAAAGTCGCCGGTGAATCGTAGCAAAGTCGCAGGAAGCAAATCGCAAAGATCTGCGGAGAAAACACTCCGCCCAGGCTTTAAACAGTGCTCCCAATCGATCCAATCCATCCCCAATCAATTGCCACGTCAGCACTGCTCCATCCCAGCCATTCATCGCTCGTTTCTTGCCCAACGGTCACTTCCCAATCGATCGATCGATCGATTGGGACCATCTGAATCGATCGGCCGATCGATTCAGACCCATTCTGTGCTCTTTAGAAATGGCTAGATAGATCGGTCGATCGATCCAACTGTTCTCGCGACTCCTCGCACGAGAACTCTAGGTCCTAATCGATTCACCGATCAATTGGGATTCCCAATCGATCGCCCGATCAATTGGGATGCCCTATGTGCTCGCGAGTGATGCTCCCAATCGATCGGCCGATCGATTGAAGTCATCCCACACTCGCAGCACACTCCAATCGATCGATTGGAGCTTGGTTCAATCGATCACCTGATCGATTGAACAACCTGGACTTGACTCAAACTCAAGTCCAAAGTCTCCAACCCAACTCCTGGTCAATCGTGACCTGTTGGGTCTCCATGCCTAGCATTTGGCCACATTCGACCAACTTCGAACTAGCCTTTTAGCCTTCTCCATCAGCCTTGCGTCCCTCAGATATCTCCCATCCTTCACGCCTTGCCTTCAGGAGCTTCCTTCAGCCTCATCCTAGTTGTCAGATTATACACCACACTCGATCAACCTCGAACTAGCCTTCTAGCCTCCTCTATCAGCCTTGCGTCCCTCGGATATCTACTCATCCTTCACGCCTTGCCTTCAGGAGCTTCCTTCAGCCTCATCCTAATTATCGAGTTTTCCTTGCCAAATCACACTAGGACTTACCTTGCCAAGACCACATGCTTGGACTTACAACCTTTGCCAAGATCACACTTGGACTTTTCAACTGCCTGGCTCCTCACTAGGACTTTCTCCCTTGCCAAGATCACACTTGGACTTTCCAATTGCCAGGCTCCTCACCAGGACTTTCTCCCTTGCCAAGATCACATTTGGACTTTCCAAATGTCTGGCTCCTCACCAGGACTTTCCTGTTGCCTGGCTCCTCACCAGGACTTTCTCCTGCCTAGCTCCTAACTAGGACTTTCCACATGCCTAAACTCTAGTTTAGACTTTCATAATTGCCTAAACTCCAGTCAGGACTTTACCAATTGCCTAAGCTCCAGTTAGGACTTTCCCAATTGCTTAAGCTCCAGTTAGAATTTTCCCAATTACCTAAACTCCAGTTAGGACTTTCCCAATTGTCTAAACTCCAGTTAGGACTTTCACAATTGCCTAAACTCCAGTTAGGACTTTCACAACTGCTTAAACTCCAGTTAGGACTTTCCCAGTCAAGTCTCCTGTGAACCTTGACCTACTTGACTTGTATTCTCATCAACCTGGTCAACCCTTTGACCATCTCTACAACCGGACGATTGCTCCAACAATCTCCATATATTGTCAAACTCCTTATATTGTCAAACATCAAAACTCAAATACCGACTCAAGCTTGACTCAACTCAAGCTTAGTCAAACTGGTCAATCTTGACCAAAGGGAAATTGCCCCAACACATTTGACTCTATCCGTGTATTGATTTAATAAGACCGTATTCTCGAATTTACATAAGTAGTCTTCAGGATCTGTGGCCCCATCATGCTCCTCAATCTGTAAGGCCTGGAAATGTCTTGGCAATTTATCTTTGAGGTCTTCTGAGGAAAAAAAAAGGACCCATGGAATCTAGAGCTTTACTCAGTAAGCGTATTTTTTCTCTTAGGGAGATGATTGACAAGGTTCCCGACGTTATTACTTCAATGCCCAAGTCAGTTTTTGAAGATGAAGAGGAAGAAGTATTCTTAAATTAGGGCTTTTTGAAGATGTATGTGCGTATCTTTTCCTTGTAGTACCTCCTTCTAATAAGAATAAATCTTTCTTATCATGTCTCCATATTTTCCTCGGACATTACCACATTCCTCATAATAAAGGGCAATTACTGACCATTAACTCTAAAATAACTAGCCACGCTCTCCCACCGCCTTGACAATAATACGAGTGGTGTCAACGATTCTCCTTCTATAATAGCTCACCCAAGTAGTCGGTGGGAGTCGGGAGTTATGCGATAGTCGGGAGTTGTAGCCATGAGTCGAAATTTTTCCTCAATATAGGTAGCATAATTTTAATCATCACATATACTTTTGATGTCACCTCCGGACGCCTGGACCGTTGACGTGGGATTAGCCAGTTGACATGGTCCAACTTAGCTTCTAGATGAATTTTCTGGTACGCGTGTCCAAACTGCTCGTGTGTATGGCGAGACACCCTGGGCGAAGCTGGTTCAAGGGCCCGAACCAGCTCCGGGTGCCTGGACACTCTTTTTTTTAGCTTCTTTTCCCTGAAAAAAAAGTTAGTCCAGGCAAAAAAAATATATTCATCCTATAAAACAAAGTTAACACAATAATGTAATAGTAGTAATTAGATCATGTCTCCCCGAGACTAGGATTTAGTCAAGGTCTCAACTTAAGTTTCCCAAATAGACCTAAGTTGGACTGACGTCTACTGTTCTCGCAACCGAAAATGTGTCATCACTGGATCTCTCCTCTAGTTACTTTTCTTTTACTTACCAACTGTAGTCTCTTGACTCGCCTTTAACCCACCAGGCCTTTCCGCCAATTGTCAGGTCGCAGACCCAACTAGATTTTGGCTGGTTGTCAGGTCCTATGGACTCAACCAAATTTTTCGCCAGATATGATGTCCCGTGGACCTATCGGGACTTCGCACTAGCTATTAGGTCCTGCAGACCTAGCTGTATTTTAGCATGGTGTCAGGTCCTCCAGACTCGTCAACTCCTGCACACTTGGTAAAATAATTAGATCACATAACACATCTAACTTGAACTTATTTATCATTCATCAAAACTTAATTATCAGTGCAACCTGCACCAACATTATGTACCCTTTCTTGATACTGAACCACATGTTGATGTCGAATTTTAGGAAGCACTCCATCCTCCATTTCCAGTAGTTAAATCTTCTTCGTTAAAGAGTGGTAGGTGGACAGTACTATATCATTCCTGATGTGACTTTGATGTACTTGTAAAAAATATAGACTAGAAATATTCCAAGACTTGGTCTTGAGGTAAGTAGAGTAATGGAAAGTAAAAAAATGATCAGATAAATAGAGTACTATAGAGAAAAAAAAAAGGAAAATAAACTTTTTAAAGATTTTTTTTAAAAAAAAAGCTTGAAAAACCTTTAAGTTTTTTCAAAGTAACCTTCTTCTGATACCAATTGTTGGATCAAAAGAGACGAGAGAGTGAGGTAAATCTCATGCATTTAAAAACTTCTTTTCTTTTCGTATCATAACTCAAAGTAGCAACAGAATAAGTAAATACAAACACACAAAAATACAAGTTCTTTTTTTACTAAATTCATAGTCCAATGACTAAGGGTCGTCTCAACTATTCTTGAGGCCCTAGGTGGGAAAAAAAGGTAAGCCTTATTTTTTTAAAAAAAATAAATATTAAAAATCTTATTAGTTGTAGCAAAAGGTGAAATTCGCCACTCTATTGATCCACATGGCCAACCCCATGACCATCTGTGATAAGGTAAATCGGGAAACTGCAATTCACCACTGCGGGGAGAGCATTTTCTTGACATTGTTGAGATTCGACCTCTTACCCACCCACAATAGCCAAACTTAACCATGCCCCGAGGCGACATTTAATTTTATTAGTAAAATTTAAAAAGGACAATTTCATAGATTGTTAATGATTAGTTTTACAATTGGAAACAATGGTCAATTAGGTATGTAGCAATAAGTTTATGTTAACTAATTTCGCAACGAGTAATAAACAATTTATAATACTATTAATATACATTTTAATTACTATTTTTTAAAAAATTATCAATTAATTTTAACTTCGATAAAGGAAGGTCTTGACTTTATAAAATTATTGTTATGTGACCTAAAGGTAATAGGTTTGAGTAGTATATATAGTCATTACATACAAGACAACCTTCCTATGGATCTCACATTGGCGAGAGCTTCATGAACCAAACTATCTTTTTTATCAATTTTAACTTTAATAAATTATTAATCAAATTTATTTAGCTAAAAATATTTAACTATTAAACATCAATGACGAATTATTAAAAATAAAAGAGTGTGCCTCGTGGAAGAGTAAGGACACGATAATAATGATATAAAAATTGATAATGAAGGAGAATATAGAAAGAACAATAAAATTTAGAAAAAAAATGATAGTGCAATATTAAATATGTTTTGACTTCCAAAAGTATTTTTATAAGATAATATCAATTAAGTATAACCAATAAATATTTTTAATTTATTAACCAAATTTAATTTTAATTAGTAAATTAAATTCTATTAGTAAAAAATTTAAAATTATGAATTAAATTTTAATAAAAAATAAAAAAATTAACAACAAAATCTAATTTAATAGTAAAAAAAATTAAAATTATCAATTAAATCTATCACGAGTAAATAAAAATAAAAACAATCAAATTTAACTTTAATCTATAAAAAAATTTAAAATTATTGATCAAATATAATTTGGCTATAAAAAATAAAATTAATAATAAAAATAAATTTGGAGTAAATTTTATTTTAACTATAATTTTAAATATTTAATATTCAAACTCATATATATATATATATAATTTGGTGGGCCCCTAGGCATAGGCCTTAATGACCTATGCCTTGAGCTGACCCTGCAATGACTACTACTCTAAGACTCGCGATTCTTGATTATTTTATGATGGACCATCCTTTTAAGTTCTTCTCTCTATAAACATTTGGAGAAGAAGTACACTCGTACAAGAATGGAGGTGGATAGTGGTTGTTGGGTCATTAGCACGTGAGAGAGTATTAGAAAAGAAAGAGTGACACAAAAAGGAAGGCAAACGTTAACACAAGTTCAAATTACTTGGTTCGAAGCTTTTGACGACTCCTACTCCAAGGTCCACACTCGGTGAGTACTTTCGTTGGGAAATCCACTAATAGTTCGAATATATTACAGAATTGAAGTATAGGTGATGTGTGAGAACTATTAAAAAAAGTTACTGGCAACATATAAAATTAGCAGAACTTGATCGCAGGTTGTCGGAGGAGCGTTTCAACATCATAAAAGCCTTTTCGGAGCAACACGTAAGAACAAAAGTAGGAGTAATTAGTGTATTGAAGTTGTTGGTCGAACTCTCCTTTTATACTTCCATCCGTGTGCCTGGAGTGTGCTGATGTGGTGAGTTCTCATCAAAACTTTATCCTGAAAGTTTATCCATGTTCAGGTGGTTGGACTGCTAACATGGGTCGCCCAGTAAACATGTTCCAACTCAGCTTGTAGATGAACTTTGCTGGTCCGAGCTCCTAGAGCAATTCCGGACGCCTGCTTGGTCTCCCTCGAAGCCCCTGACTTGGGCACTCGGAGCAACTTTGAACACTCGGACTGTTGGTGCAGCGGGGACCGACAAGAGTAGGGTGAATTGTCTGCAATCAAAAATTATACCCTCCTCAAACTTTCAACTCTAAAATAAAGCAACACTAATAATTAAAGTAATTAACAGAAAAGAAAAGAGAGACGACTCAGCTATTTGACTTGGTTACAACCGAGACGGTTGTTAATCCAAGGCGGTGGAAAGGCGCACTAAAAGAGTCTCCTTCTTTGAAGACGGAGAAGCCTTTTACACTTTAAGAGCACATAGGTTGCTTAGAAAAGAATTACAGAGTTGTATCGTTTTTTCGTTATACATTGTTCTGTTCGAGACCCCTTTATATAGGGGTTCCAAGACTCATCCAGAGCCCCTGATCTTCGGGATCAGGGTTTGACTCGAGAGGGGGATCGGTCACCCGATCCCCATGTTCGGTCGATCGAACCTGTGTACTTTCCCAGCTTTCCGTCTGGATGCAGGCTCTGTGGATCGAGCTTAGGTTTGGTCGACCGATCCTTGTATTCGGTCGACCGATCAGCCAATGGTCTCTGCTCGATCTGACCCGATCAAATCGCTTCGACCAAGTCTATGATCATCTTCGGTTCGGTCGACCGATCAGAAGGTTCGGTCGACCGATCAGTCATTGGTTGCTGATGTAGCTGTTGACGTGTCTCCAACGACTGGCTTCTTATGAAAGGGGTTCGGTCGACCGATTAGAGGGTTCGGTCGACCGAACACTTGTCAAGTCAACTTTTCGGTTGACTTGCTCTGGTTCGACTTGCTTGGGTGATTTCAGACAACCGGAATAGGGCTCACCCGAACCCAATTCCCGACCTTCTCCTCGAGCAGTCTTCCGTCTCGGCTTTACGTCCCTCGAACGCCGCGCACGTTCTTCTCGCCCACCGGTGTACTCTTCCGTAGCTCTCTCGTCCTTCGGACGCACCGAGCCCGTCGGCTCCCTTCCCGTGCCGTCCTTCTCGCTAGCTGTGTCTTCCAGTACTCGACTTCCTGCGCTCCTAAGTTCCTGCACACTTAGACACAGGGATCAGACAAACAAGACCTAACCTAAACTTGGTTGATCACATCAAAATAACCACGGGGTCCAACAATCTCTCCCTTTTTGATGTGCATCAACCCAAGTTTAAGTTAGAGTAAAACTAACAAATAGTAATTTTAAGGAAATTACTAAACTAACATTTTAAGTACAAAAAAATAAAATTTTCAACATAAGTTAGAAAAAAATTTAATTTCCTAACTCCCCATAAACTTGTGTCATTTAACTCTCCCACTTTGATCACAGCAAAAACGGGGGAAAACAATTTTCTAAGTCATTTTTTTTGGCGAAAATAGTTTTAAAGATTTTTCAAGTGTAAATAAAATAATTTCTAATTTCAGAATAGATTTAAACTTAGATAAAAATACTATTTGAGAATTTTTCAAAATTCATGTGCAACATTTAAATATGATAAAAAATATTTAAGTAACCTTTTAAAGCATTGTTTTATTCTAATTTTTAATGCTTTTGCCAGAAAGTTAATTAAACATTTTATTTCGATATTTCGACTTCCAGGTCGTGGCGAGACTCTTGGCCTTCTTGGTTATTGGAGCAACAACCACTTCCTTAGACAAAACTTCATAAAGAAATTCATTGTTTAATTTACTCGCTGCAAGTTCTAACTCATAAAGTTTTACTCTAGAAAAGATTTTGGAACCCAGTAAAGGTTCCTTCCTACAGGGTTGGTTAAAAACTTAGGGGGTACATATACTTTCGGTATTTTTCTAAGTTGACCCTGATGTTTTCTTATATACCAATTTAATTTTCCGTAGACCTTAATTTTTGATTTTTGAAATCGATTTGGTCTTAAGCATGCATTTTCAGTTTTTAATTTTTCAAGTTCTAAATTTAATTTCTCATTTTCTAAGTTCAAATTCTTTAACAGCGTTTTCAAGTTGGCAATTTCTTTTTCTGATTTGACCAAGTCTTTAGTAAGCACTTTGATAAACTTAAAAGACTGAGAAGGAGTGAGGTCACGTACCTTACTTACCTCGACTGGTGATGCTCCCCCTTCATCGTAGCTTTCTTCTTCTGATTCTCCCCCTTGGTCAATGCTCATCTCTGAGTCCGAGTCATCTTCGAGGAGGTGGTTGGCCACTAGTGCTAGTCCCGAGAAAACTCCGACTTCTGACTCGGAGGATGAAGAGTCATCCCATGTAGCCTTCAGACTCTTGCGTGTAGAGGACGTCTGTTTTTTAGGCTTTTCTTTGCTCTTTTTCTTTAGTTTGGGGCAGTCATCCTTGATGTGCCCTTCCTCGTTGTAGTTGTAGCATCGGACCATCCTTCTATTGCGTTGACGCTTCCTCGACTACAATTTAAATTTGCTAGATTTAAGAAATTTATTAAAACGTCTTACTAGTAGTGCCGCTTCGGTATCGTTGATTGATGCTTCAGAGTCGAGATCATCCTTTTCGGCTTGTAGGGCAATGTTGAGGTTCGACTTCTCTACTGGTTTCTCTGCAAGTTGAGACTCGTGAAGTTCGAAGGTAGAAAATAAATTTTCTAAACTACTTATCTCAAGGTCCTTAGAGATGTAGTATGCATCTACTAAGAACGCCACTCTGGAGTTCTTGGGAAGGCGTTGAGCACATACCGGATGGAATCTCGGTTTGTTACCGTTTCGCCGAGATTTGTTAGTTGCATTATCAGCTCTTTGATCCTCGCTTAGAGTTGCACAACCTTCTCGTCGTTGTTCATCCGAAGATTTGTTAGTTATGTCCAGAGGACGTCGCGCCTTGCTAGCTTCGCTTCTGAGGTGCCCTCGTGGAGCTCCAGGAATTTATCCTAAAGGTCTTTGGCGGAGTCATAACTTCCGATCCGATTTACCTCCTGGGGCGGCAGAACATTGAGCAGGTGAAATTCGGCCTTTCCGTTGGCTACGCAATCAGCCTGCTCCTTCTTCGTCCAATTGCACTGTTGTTTATCTTTTGGCGCTGCATATCCATACTTCATTATTAACAGTATATCAAATTCAGTTTTAAAGAATACCTCCATTTTTCGCTTCCAAGTAGCGAAATCTCCGTCGAACTTCGGGGGATGAATGTTCGCGTCGGCCATTGTTCTGATCTTTGTGCTTCAGATGACGGTTAGTCCTTCTGAGGCTATTGAGCTCTGATACCACTTGTTGGTGCAGCGGGGACCGACAAGAGGGGGGTGAATTGTCTGCAATAAAAAATTATACCCTCCTCAAACTTTCAACTCTAAAATAAAGCAACACTAATAATTAAAGTAATTAACAGAAAAGAAAAGAGAGACGACTCAGCTATTTGACTTGGTTACAACCGAGACGGTTGTTAATCCAAGGCGGTGGAAAGACGCACTAAAAGAGTCTCCTTCTTTGAAGGCGGAGAAGTCTTTTACACTTTAAGAGCACATAGGTTGCTTAGAAAAGAATTACAGAGTTGTATCATTTTTTCGTTATACATTGTTCTGTTCGAGGCCCCTTTATATAGGGGTTCCAAGACTCATCCAGAGCCCCTGATCTTCGGGATCAGGGTTTGACTCGAGAGGGGGATCGGTCGACCGATCCCCAGGTTTGGTCGACCGAACCTGTGTACTTTCCCAGCTTTCCGTCTGGATACAGGCTCTGTGGATCGAGCTTAGGTTCGGTCGACCGACCCTTGTATTCGGTGATCATCTTCGGTTCGGTCGACCGATCAGTCATTGGTTGCTGATGTGGCTGCTGACGTGTCTCCAATGGCTGGCTTCTGATGAAAGGGGTTCGGTCGATCGATCAGAGGGTTCGGTCGACCGAACACTCGTCAAGTCAACTTCCCGGTTGACTTGCTTTGGTTCGGCTTACTTGGGTGATTTCGGCCAACCGGAATAGGGCTCACCCGAACCCAATTCCCGGCCTTCTCCTCGAGCAGTCTTCCGTCCCGGCTTTACGTCCCTCGAATGCCGCGCACGTTCTTCTTGCCCACCAGTGTACTCTTCCACAGCTCTCTCGTCCTTTGGACGCACCGAGCCCGTCGGCTCCCTTCCCATGCCGTCCTTCTCGCTAGCTGTGTCTTCCGCTTGACTTCCTGCGCTCCTAAACTCCTGCACACTTAGACACAGGGATCAGACAAACATGACCTAACCTAAACTTGGTTGATCACATCAAAACAATCACGGGGTCCAACACGGACAAGGTCTGGGCGTCTGGAATCCCATTTTCAGTCATTTTGCAGCTTTGATTCCCTGCAAAATATGTTAGTCCAAGCAAAAAAAATTACCCTACAAAATAGAGTTAGTACATTAAAAATATAATCAAATTATGACTTAGATCTTGTCTGCCCAAGACCAAAATCAAATCATGGTTTCAGCTTAGACTTTCCAAATAACTCTAAGATGGACCGTGCCTATAGTTCCACCGGGACTCGTCCTTACTAGATCTTTATCCTCCAGTGACTTACTTTACTTACTATTTGTAATATCTTGACTTGCCTCTTAACCCACAATATCTTCTTGCCGGAATCGCACATTTGTGTTAGGATCGATGATCGCGGCTAGAGAGGGGGGGTGTGAATAGCCGACCCCAAAATCGCGTTTCTTTCTACAAATTAGGGTTAGCGCAGCGGAAAATAAAACAATAGAAACAAAGACAAGAAGATCAAACCTCAACGCGATGATGTAACGAGGTTCGGAGATGAAACTCCTACTCCTCGGCATGTCCGTAAGGTGGACGAAGCCTATCAATCCGTCGGTGGATGAGTCCCCGGAAAACCGGCTAATATAAACTCCTTATGGGTGGAGAAACCTCATCACAAGAACTTTGCAACAGCAATAAGGAGTACAAAGAAGAGCAAGAACAAAATACACAATAAATGTACAAATACTCGCTTGCCTTCTCGTCGACTGAAGTCCCGGATGAAGCACCAACTTCACGGACGAATGCCAACAAGCAACTCAGTCAAAGAAGCTCCCCCGAAGCTCAAGCACAGCTTTCAGAAGAACAGCAGCTCGAGGAGGAAGAAGAAGAGTAGTAGTCAGCAACCCTCGATCTCTTCTTATATTCCCTGATATCCTGGCTAACCTGCGAACCTGCAAGCAAAAAGACCAGAACACAGAAGCCCGAAATAACCTAGCCGTTGAGTCACAACGGCTAGGGCTGGACTCGGTCCAGGGTGCTGCCGATCGGTCATGGGGACCGATCGAGCTTCCTCGATCGGTCCAGGACCGATCAGCATGCTTTTCTCCCGAACTTCTTGCCTCGATCGTTGTTTCCTGTGGAGGAATCGAGATAACAACGATGAAAACAGCTTGTGCTTGGATCGATCACCGCACCGATCCAGAGACGTATCATCCGATCGATCCATCGATCGATCCGAGCTTGGTTTTTGCCCAAACCAAGTCTCAAACCTTCCAAACCAACATCCGGTCAACCTTGACCTGTTGGTACATCATGCTTAGCATCCGGTCACTCCCTTGACCTGCTAAGACTCCCCACCAAGTGTCCGGTCAATCCCTTTGACCCACTTGGACTTTTCTCTTCGTGTCAAGTATCCGATCACTCCCTTGACCTACTTGACCTTCTCAACACCAGATGTCCGATCACCCTTGATCCATCTGGATTTTCCCTTGCCCGGCTTCACTCACCAGGACTTTCACCTAGCTTCACTCACTAGGGTTTTGGCTTCACTCACCAGGACTTTCACCTAGCTTCACTCACTAGGGTTTTCACCTGGCTTCACTCACCAGGTTTTTCCAACTGCCTGGCTTCACTCACCAGGACTTTCCCGCTGCCTGGCTTCACTCACCAGGACTTTCCCACTGCCTGGCTTCACTCACAGGACTTTCACTTTCACCTAGCTTCACTCACTAGGATTTTCACCTGGCTTCACTCACCAGGATTTCCCGACTGCCTGGTTTCACTCACCAGGACTTTCCAAACTGCCTAACATCCCAGTTAGGACTCCCCAGTCAAGTATCCGGTCAACCTTGACCTACTTGACTCTTCTTCATCCAACCTGATCAGACCCTGATCAGTATCTCTCCGCATGGACAGCCGCACCTGCATTGTCCATGTCTACATGTCTTTCTGTATTGTTAAACATCGAAACCATGACTAAGGTTTACGCTTGGTCAACTAGGTCAACCTTGACCTACAGTTGCACCAACAATCTCCCATCAAAATACAACTCTTTTGTTCTTGTCAAACATCAAAATACAACTCGAGTCAGGTCAACTCGAGTCGGGTCAACCAGGTCAATCTTGACCTAAGGTTGCACCAACAATTTGGACTTCAACCAATCGTTTGGAATCAAACATCCTGATTGGACTTCAGCCAACTATCAGGTCTTGCAGACCCAACTGGACTTTCTGCCAGAATCACACATCTGGACTTCAGCTTAGTGTTAGGCTCTTTAGATTCGTCAATTCCTGCATACTTGATAAAAGGATTAGATCACAACATAATCTAACGTTAACCTTTGTCATGCATCAAAATCTAAGTTTGATCATTAATGCAACCTACACCAACAATCTCTTCCTTTTGATGTAATGACAACCTAGGTTAAAGTTAGAAAAATAAAACCCTTTCTGACTAAGTAAAAGACTATGCATTAAGTCTAAAACCCTAAGTAAAAAAAAAATGTTATAAGTCCAAGAGTTCTTAACTTTAATCCTTACTCTTACTTTTACTCTTACTCTTACTCTTACTCTCCTCTTGTTATATATCAAAAAGAATTAAAGTGGAGTTTAAGTGTTACATTTAGATCAATATCAGAGTTGAGTGTAATATATAGTTTTGCAAATATGTTAAAAATTTACAAATAAGTATTAAAATTTTGACATATAAGTCTTATAAATAATTTTTCAAATGAATTTTCAATATTAACTTTGCAAAAATGGTTTCTGGGAAAAATATTTTTAATACATTTGTCAAAACTTTTAAAGATATTTTAAAAATATTTTTTAATTGCTTTCAATATTAAGTTTTTCAATATAAACATTCAGCCCTTTTTAACATAAGATTTTAAAAATATTTTGTAACAAAATTTCAAAGCATTTTTCAAAATATGTAACTTTTAAGTAAAAATTGAAAAAGTTGAATTTTGAAAATTCTTTTCTAAGCATATGGTTTTCAAATAGGAAATTTTTTGAAAAACAGGCTTGATTAGTATTTTAAAATAAGAGGATTTTTGAAAAAAAAAATATTTTTCCAAGTAAATACTTTTCTTTTATATTCTCCCTTTTAGTTGGCACTCTCTTAATTTGATATTAGGGTTTAGGCTTGCTCAACATATATTAAAAGTACTTTCTCCCCCTTTATCTAACACATCCTAAAAAATTAATATCGGATTAAGTTGATTAAGTTTAATTAAGTTTAACTTTAATTAAAGTTAAATTATTAATTAAAATTAAATTAATAATTATTTTTTAAAAAGTTTAAGTTATTAATTAAGTTAAATTTGAATTAAAGTTAAATTAAGATGAATTAAGTTGAAGTTGGTACAAGGTTAAACAAAGTTTAGGTTTACTTAGAGTTATTTTATTAAAAAAGTTAATAAAATCAAGTTTTTTTTTTTTTAAAAAAAAATAAGGTTGATAAAAATTTTAATTAAGGTTGAATTTTGTCAAATTTTAATTAAGGTTTAATTGAGGTTATTTTTTTAAAAAAAATTAAGGTTGATTAAAATTTTAATTAAGCTTGAATTTTGTCAAATTTTAATTAAAGTTAAATTTTTATTAATGTTTAATTGAGATTATTTTTTTAATAAATTAAATTAAATGTTTAACTTAAATTAGGATTTATTTAATGAAAGTAAATTTAAGATTTTAATTAATGTTAAGTTTAGGTTTTAATTAAGGTTACAGTTAAACTTTGATTAGATTATAAGTTATGTTAATTGATAAAACAATTTGATTGAGTTAAATTAAATTAAATCAAGTTAGATTAAAGTTTTAATTAAGTTAAATTAAATTTATTTAAATTAAGGTATTAATTAAAGTTAAATTAACTATTTAATTAATACTAACATAAATTCTTAATTAAGATTAGATTATTAATTAAAGTTAAATTTATGTTAAATTTTAAATAAATTGAGTTGAATTTAGTTTAATATTTTAATTAAATTGAGTTAATGTTTTGATTAAATTTTTAATTAGGTTAGATCAAGGTTTTAATTCAAATTAATGTTTTTAAATAAAATAAAATAAAATTAGATTAAGTTTGATTCAATTAAGTTTTAATTGTTTACTTATAAATTTTTTAATTAAATTTATTTTTAATATTACAATCATTAATTTTTTAAAAGATTTTTACAAATAATTTTAAAATAGTTGTTTAAAAGTATTTTTTTTAAGTTTTTTTAAAATGATTTTTATTTTTTTTATTTTTTAAAAACATTTTTTAAAATTGTTTTAAAAATGGATCTTAAAATGATTTTTAAAATTGTTTTAAAAATGGTTGTTAAAATTATTTTAAAAAGAAATTTGTTTTTTAAAATTGTTTTAGAACGAATTTTTAAAATTGTTTTAAAAGAATTTTTAAAATTATTTTTAAAAGAACTTTTAAAATGATTTAAAAAAAATTAAAAGAATTTTTAAAATTGTTTTAAAAATAATGTTTGAAATTTTTTTTAAAGAATTTTAAAATGATTTTAAAGATGTTCTTGAAAGAATTTTTTAAATGTTTTTTAAAGATTTTTATAAACATCTCGAAGGCTTCCTCCATTGTAATTCGTAAGTATGGGTTCGCCAACATTGCACAATGAATTAAAGGAGGCGGCGACGTCAGGACGATAAGCTCACTTCAGAGGTATGTTAAAGTCGACAGCGATGGTGCTAGGGATCTGAATCTCGACATAGAGTTTTATATGCTTGCAGCGACGTATTGGGGTGAGACAAAGCGCGTCGTAGTTGAAGTCGCAAAAGGCAATGGTGAGGAAGTCAATGTCGCAAGGATGCACGCGGTAGCCGGCGATGCCAAGGAATGTTGTTTTCTTGACATCCCTCTTGAATACATCACTTTGGCGTACAAGCCCAAAGTCAACAACGCACCAAGAAAAGTAGGCCTCGTCGTCAGCAACGGCTGGCGGACAGTGACGCGCGAGGCGAGCAAACCCGAACCCTACTTGATAGAACGGTATCCTCGATAACGTCGGGACATCATTTAGCACGGACTCAAATTCGAGGTAAAAAACAAGACCCAACGGTGAGACCCGAATTCTGTGCTTCATCTCAAAAAGCAGACAATTAGCAATATCACGGGATTAACCTTATAGACAAAATAGTGTTGTCTAAATAATACTACAGAATTTGATAGCACATAGCATAATATGTATATAAATAAATATTATATATATATATATATATATATATATATATATATATATATATATATATATATATATATAACTTATTGTATTTATTTATAATTGAAATAATTTGTTTGACAATTTTAATCAAATAAATTGATTCCCGATTTGTTGAAGTCGGAAACGGAAAATCTATAAATACGATATTAATTGATATTAATTGCAGTTTGATAAATTCTATTTTATCAAAAAAAAATCTATAAATTCACACACAATGATTTGGAATTTGAGAAGAAAAAAGAAACAGATCGTGAAGAAAATTTTGGAAATAAATCCTTGAGGCAACGCTAGAGCAATACTATAAAATCCAGGAAGATGCCATTGCCGCCACATCTATCTCTCGTAGATTCTACTGCAATGGCTGGCGGAGGCGGCTGGGCTGATCTCCCGCTGGATCTCTTCTCCCTCATCTTCTCCAAACTCTCCCTTCCTCAATTACTCCGTTCAGCCGCCGTCTGTGTTTCGTGGTCGGCTAACGCCCGCGATCTGTCCACGCGCAGCAACTGCTTTAAGTTCCGCGGTCAGAACCCCTGGCTCGTGCTTTACGACGATCCCCATGGCGACCCCTCCGCCATCACCTTCTACGCTCTCGATGAGCGAAGGGAGTTCACCATCCCCGTCCCGGACCCTCCCATAAGAGATCGACTCTTCCTCGGCTCTGCTCACGGTTGGATCATCACCATCGACGTCCACCTCTTTGTGCAACTGCTGAACCCGATCACCGGCGCGCAGATCGACCTCCCTCGCGCCCTCCTCTCTGAGCGCGCCCGCCCCATCCGCGACATTGCAAGGCGTCTAATGGGCTTCATGATGCCGATACCAGGGGAGGAAGTGGAGGTAAATGGTGGAATCCCTAGCCAATGCTGTCTAGAACAGCATCACCTTAAAGCCATCCTATCTGCTGATCCGTCGCTCGGAGACGGCTACTCCATCGCGCTCATCCATTATCCTTCCAGGAGAATCCTTTTTACCCGCTCCGGTGATGCAAAATGGTTCGACCTAAGGAACTCCATTTCAGTTGAAAATATAGTCTTCCATAAAGGTAAACTGTATATGAGCACACTTTCGGAAGTGTGTGTTTGTGACTTAGACGAGGCCCAAATTCAAGATGGCGAAATGCCCAGATTTAGAGTGGTCGATCGAGCTTTATATCGTCCACATGTACACTACTTTCTTAAGACTCCTCGGGGAGATCTTTTCAGTATTTGGAGGGACAAGTTTAGGAATACAGTCTCTATCAAGGTTTACAGGGTGATGGATGAGGAAAAGCCAAGTGAAAGACTAGAGACAGTGATAGACTTGGGAGAGTTTATTATCCCCGTACACGACGATAGGGTGGTGGTGGACAAAAGTATGAGATTAGAAGAAGCGAATGACTTGGAAGACTTCATCGTCTACTTAGGCGGCTGCCACCAACTTTGCCTTCCTGCTCGTGATTTTCCACATTTGACGCCTAATTCTATATATATTACAGATGACTTAGAACTTCTAATTCTAGATCGAGAGTTTGCCGAAGATTTGATTGGATATTGGCACCGGTATTCCTTCACACTGCCTATGATTTTGGAACGAATGTGGTTCACAGACACACTGAATTGTCCGATTTCCTTTAGCATCGACAAGCCTTTCCTCCGATTATACTGGCAGCCTCCCTCGAGCTCCATTTGTCAGTAAGTTTGTAATCATTTAGCAGCGTTGGATGTTATAAACAGTTGTGTGCAGTTTCTTTCTTTGGAAAAAAAATATGGTTTTGTATGTTTCTTTAATCTTCAAGTTTATCATAGTTGAAAAAATCATTACGAAATGAACAATTTAATAAAGGAGATAAAAATATTGGGTTGCAATATAAAATTGGTTATTAAATGGAAACATACATTATTTTGCCTTTCATGGGGATAATAGCAACCGTGGTAACTTCCTCGTGGATAATTAATGTCCGGGGAATTCGAATCACCTGAGATTTCCTACTAGTAAATATTTAATCGTGTACTTTGGATATTGCCATTTCTACGGAAAATTCAAAGTATTTATGCACCATAAGTATCCTAACAATGTGAGGTTGAAACACGTACAAACTTCTTCCTTCATTCGAAATTCATGTTCATTGATTTAAACAATGTTTCCTTTGTCATTTGGACTTGAAACTAACATCGAGGGTGTTGTTTTTTATTGTTTATTTACTTTGCCAAAAGATTATATCGAACATATTTCTCAATCGATTCTTTATAATTTACCTTAATAAATTATGATGTTTACCTATAAGTTGTTAAACTATAGTTGGTTATCAATGATAAAAGCTGGTGAAGTTTCTGGTGATAGCTGATTAGCTGGTCAATTCTTTATAATTTACCTTAATAATTCTTTATAATATATTGTCCTAACAATATATATTTGGTCATCATCCAACATGAGAATTTATTAGCCTTACACTAATATCTATTAGTGTTGTTATTTAAAGCTATGTGAATGTTTACCTAATAATATGTTATATAATTAATAATATCTATTAGTGTTGTTATTTAAAACTATGTGAATTTATTGGCCTTACACTAATATCTATATTTAATTTTCTCTAATTTATCATATTTTATTATAATTAATATTTTTTTATTATAATAGATTAAGTAAATAAATATTTGAAGTAGTATGCTAATATATATTAGTGTTGTTATTTAAAGCTATGTGAATGTTTACCTAATAATATGTTATATAATTAATAATATGTGTTGTTATTTAAAACTATGTGAATTTATTGGCCTTACACTAATATCTATATTTAATTTTCTCTAATTTATCATATTTTATTATAATTAATATTTTTTTTATTATAATAGATTAAGTAAATAAATATTTGAAGTAGTATGCTAATATCTATTAGTGTTGTTATTTAAAGCTATGTGAATGTTTACCTAATAATATGTTATATAATTAATAATATCTGTTAGTGTTGTTATTTAAAACTATGTGAATTTATTGGCCTTACACTAATATCTATATTTAATTTTCTCTAATTTATCATATTTTATTATAATTAATATTTTTTTATTATAATAGATTAAGTAAATAAATATTTGAAGTAGTATGCTAATATCTATTAGTGTTGTTATTTAAAGCTATGTGAATGTTTACCTAATAATATGTTATATAATTAATAATATCTATTAGTGTTGTTATTTAAAACTATGTGAATTTATTGGCCTTACACTAATATCTATATTTAATTTTCTCTGATTTATCATATTTTATTATAATTAATATTTTTTTATTATAATAGATTAAGTAAATAAATATTTGAAGTAGTATGGATTCGGGTGATTTTAAAAAATATGCATTATCACCTTCTCAATCGAATAATAACTTTAAAAAAGTTATTATAACTCAGTTATAATTTAATTAATAATTTTTTTTAGTATTAAATGGTTTTATATTAAATATTAAATGATTTTATATTAAATATATATAATATTTTTTTATCATTTAAAATAAAAAACATTATCATAATAAATTCTAAAGATTTCTTAATTCGGAATTATTCAACTTATCGTTTTTTTTTCCTTTTAAATTAAAAAAAATAGGCTATTCAAGTATTCAACTACTTTATCTTTTTCAATTAATAGTTCTATTTTATCTAATTTTATTAATTACGTTGTATTAAACATTTACCGATTAACGCCTTAATATAATAGATTATATCAAATATCATAGAAATAAATTTAGCCAAGTATTTATTTAGGGAACTTAATTGAATCTATTTTCTGGAAACAACTTATTCTAAAAAATAGGATAAGATTATGTACAATGAATCTTTTCTAGAGATCCGTATAAATATAACGGGAGTTTAGTGCACCGTATTATCTTTTTAATTGAATCTCTTTTGATTTTTTTAAATAAGATAATATTTTTTTTATAAAAATATATGTTCTTTCTGTTCTGATAAATCCTTCCTACAACGTAGTTCAGATTCTCTCTCCTCATTTTTCTTTGTCCCCGTATTTCATTATCGATCGGACGGATCATATTAAATTTCAAAGCATCATGACATCTTTAAAATATATGCAGTATCTTCGTGATGTATAAAGTATCTTTGAGATTTAATCTGATCCGTCCGATCGACAATGAAATACGGAGACAGAGAGAAATGGAGACAGAGGATCTAAACTATCTACAACACGCTACAAGGCAATCGAGCGCTAGTGTCTTGGGCAATCAATCACCTCAACGCTTGATTGACGCACAACTCCATTAATTATTTTTTTATTAATCCCTGACATATTTTTGATTTTGGCGTTTCTCAGTGTAAATGATATTTCTTATCGAGAAATGATATACTAAGGAAAAATTTTTTAAAAAAATTCAATGATAAATACATAAAGTTATAATCGGTCATTTCATTTTTTTATGAGCTTCATTATTTTATGTGTCTATCCTTGAATTTTCCTTGAATTTTTTTTCTTAGTATATCATTTTTCATTTTTTATCATACCCGTTTGGTTTGTGATTAGATTATTTTATTTTTTGCTTCTATTTTTTATTTATGCCGCCACTTTGAAAATTCATTGTATAAATATTTTTTTACAATTAATTAATTTACGTGGAATATGTGCATCAATTAATAAAAACTAAATTCTAAAAGATTTTTTTCCTTGTCTATAATATTAAATGTAATGCAATAATTGCATAAAAAGGTATTCCTAGTAATTATGAGTAATTAAAGTTAAAGTAACAATTTTATGATTATGTTAATACCTACAAATGTTAAGTTGATATTGCATAATTACATGATTAATTGATTCATAATTATCACTTTTGAAGATATTAAGACTTTGATGTTATTCCCCCGTTTGATTTTCACCAGCGCATTCTCAGATGGTAAGAGTTTGATTCTCACCGGCACATTCTTAGACGAGAAATGATATCCATCTAGAAAATTCATCTAGATAGACACATAAATGATGGAACCCACAAAAAGTGAAATGATGAGTCCCATCATTTATGTGTCTATCTAAATGAATTTTCTAGATGAATTTTCTAGATAAATATCATAACTCTTCTTAGATGCTAGCTTATGGTACTCAAACAACTCATGATATTGGGCGGTCGAGTATCAGATCGCTTCTTGGATTTATTTACTAGACAAAATGTGTGGTCAGATCAGAGTACCATCTATCTCAGAATTAAGCGCCTAAATTCTTTTGTGTAATTAAGCGCCTAGATTTATTTAGGCATCTTAGTCCGTGAGTTTGTCTGGACTAGGCTTAGGGTGCTTGAACATGATCTAGGTGCTCGTGTATGAACTTGTCCAAGCGCGTAGATTCTCTTGTGTAATTTTTTTTTATTTTTTTTATTTTGGGTATATTTTATGTATTTAAGATTCAAAATTTTAGGATTTAGGAATTGAGTTATAATGAATTTGAACTAAAAAAAAATGTTTTCTCTAGGTTCATACTTCCCTCTTGAGTTATAGTGTTTAAAACTAAAAAATTTAGATACTTATAGGGTATATTATATATATTTAAGGTTTAAGATTTTAAAATTTAGGGATTGAGTTATAATGAGAATAAGTTAATATAAGATTTTTCTTCTAGGATTTAACCTTTTCTCTTGGGTTATTATGTTCAAGATAATAGTTTTTTAGATATTTATGGTATATAATATATGTATACATAAGGTTTTGATTTAAAATTTAAAGAAAATTTAATTTTTAATATATTTTAAAAAATAAAGGCATGAGACATGGGGCGCCTGACAAATCCAGGCGTCTTGACAAAAAATCTTGAAATAAAAAAGATTCAAAATGTCTAAATTATTTCTAGGCACCTCGATCGAGGTGATTCATTCCGGATATATATCATCGTTAGATAATAACCCTTTTATATATTGTGTACTGTTTATAATAAAATTATCTTCCGGTGCATTTCCTTTAAAGACGTCATTAAAAATAGACGATTCATTCAGCACATTGATATCATTGCGAGATCCAGTAACTTAAAAAAAAATGCATGTCATATCTACAAATCGATAGATGCGACCGCCTCAAGTATAATTGTTGGATAGCCATGATCACCTTGTGTGTACTGTACCCTCCACACGACTGGATAATTTTTCAAGGCCCAATGCATGGAATCAAGACTTCCTAACATCCCAAGGAGACTGTGCTTTTGTTCATGCATTTCAAACAAACGCGTGATGCCAGTTGCATGAGGTTTTTTTAAGTACTCACCTTTGTATATTTGTATCACACATTGACAAAAGTTGGATAAGTATTCGATCGAGGCAGTTGTTTCACACATCCGTAAGTACTTGTCACGGAACCTTCATAAGCTAGTTGAAGGATAGTCACCTTATATTCTAGAACGGAGATAGACCTTTTCTCCTCACTGCATCTTCCCTCCATTTTAAAATATCCATTTTCTAAATTCGTGACTATATGCAAAAATAACTCTTTTCTTATTTGGAATCGTCGTCGGAACACGACTAAACATAGAAATAATAATTGATAAGTTGAGTGTATCCGATAATAATTATTTTTTTTCTTTATGTACTCTCATATTAATCTTACACAAATTCAATCACTCTAAATTAATTATGTACTACCATCATCAATAATGTTTCATCATGATTTGATATTATATGGCTTGTTGTATCTTTGGAAATGTTTTTTCGTATTAATTTGGTTGAGATCTTGAAATATTTTGGAACAAATGAAAATTTTAGTGTGATAAAGAGGAGAATAACGTAGTCATTTTTTTAATGTAATATAGATGAAAAATATATAGCAGGAAAAATGAACGTGGACGAACAACGTTGATTGATTTTTTTTAAAAAAATTTATCATGTTGAAAATTTATTTTTATTTACCAAACATTAATTAAATTTAAAGAGAAATAAAAAAAAATAAAAAATAAAGATTATCCACTTTTGGTAGGCTCCATAGAAAAAAAAAAAAATCATCGGGTATGCCGGATGATTTTTAATTACCTCTCAAATATATCTGAAGAAGGGATAGTTGAGAAGGAAAATATTTAGAAAAATATATTTTTAAAAATATCTCTATTATGAATGCTCTCATCCGTAGCGTCGGCGACATGGGAAAAGGACCAAAGCAGGACGTGGTCCACCGGACAGATCTGCTCGACCTGGGAGAAGAAGAGCCAGTAGCAATAAAAAGCAAGATGCGTAGCGAATAGTCCCTGGAAGGGCGATCAGTCTGGGTGCTATCTGGCACATAAAGCCATTAAAAAAAAAGTTCAGAAATCTTTTCATGGAAAGGAGTGCGCAGAAGGTGCAGAGGTCTCCTAAGCAAGTCGATGGGCGGCAGCAGCTACGACCTCTGTAACCTCGCCGACGGCCATGGCTTCTTCAATCGCTTAGCCCTTCCACTCGATGGAGAGGAGACGACATGAGGAACGAAGCTTCGAAGGAACAGAAGAGGAAGGTGAAAGTTAGTAAAGGAAGAACGCTATTACGGATCTGTGCCTTTTGTTAGTCATCGTGGCCGTCCAGGTTTACGAAATTCTTGTGACGAAAAAATACGAAATTAATTTTTAATTATGAAAAAAAAAGTTCTTACAGATTAAGCTGTAAAAATAATTTTCATGTTAAATACTTCATTATTAACGACCGGTATATTCTATGGATTATGCTAAATAATTGATATTTTTTTTAAAAAATAAATTTCAAATAAACTAAATCAAAGTTTTAAATTATCATACCCGAGGGAAATCCATTTTTTTTTTTTTTTTTTTTTTTGGAATTGTGTGTGCTCCCGTGAGGAAATTTTTTCATCATAAAATTTGTAATAAATTTGTAACGAATTGTAAATTTATAGTAAAATTTTATGACGAATTTAAATTTCATCACAATTTAATGATGAATTTTGAATTTGGTCATTAATTTATAACAAATTTTAAGATAAAAGATCTTTTATGGTTAATTTACGATAATTTTTTTTTATTAATTTTGTTACTAATTAGTAATGATTTTTTGTTTTGTTGTAGATTTATGATAATTTTTTTTGCCAAAATTTATCGTTAAATCAATATATATTTTTTTAGTGGAAGTATAAAAGTTAGAACATAAAACAAGAGGATATTTATAGCATTGTCTAAATTATTTTCAAGGAATGGCAAAAAAAAAAATAAATCAAAATTTACAAAAAACTTCGCTGCAACTAGGACATTACAACGACAAAATTTAATCAAAAAGGGAAGGAAAAGATGCCATACCTCAACTCAATCTTTTGGTATAGGAAATGTGCTGTTGGAAGTTTTTCTGGTGAAGAACTGCAGCAGCATTGGATATATGTGAAAGATCATGTGTTACGGGATAAAATAAAATTGTGTGTAGTAGGGATGCAAATGAACTCAATCGATCCAATGGTATGAAAATATTAATATTTGAGTTCAAATTTATATATGGAGATATGATATCCTATTGGAATTGAATTCAAAGTTTGAAAAATATAAATATTGTTTGCTCGAGTTCAATTCGAAATAAAATTTAGTTCGATTTGAATTATTTGAACCATGATTCGAACAAAATCGAACTATAATTCAAAATTATGCCTAGTAGAAACAACTGCAAACACAATTTAGCAAAGTTAGAAGGGGAAAAAGCATTTAGTTGACAAATAGTATAAAGAAATATCACTAGAGAAGTCTGAGCAAGCAAAGAAAGCTATAGTATGAATTGATTTCAAATCATTGTACCTTTCGTCATTTAAGTGAAAAGTTTGGACCAAAGTGTGAATATCTCCAATTCCCTCCACCAATAAAACCAACAATTCTATAAGTCATCTATGTTTCAGCACACACTAATTATAAAATCATCGACACACATTCTATGTTTCAGATACAACATATCAAATGCAAAGCACGGTAAGATATCAAAATAACAACACAAGTTACATGCATACATAATCAACATAATTCTGAAAATGGTGAGTGTTGTTGATTGAGAATATCAAAATAACATTTTATGTGGATTCAAATGCCTCATTCAATAACTTCATTACTTCTTTGAATTGCCCAAACACCCTGCTAAACAGATATTTCCAAATTTTCCTCCTTGCAACTTTTAACAATAAAATACCTAATTTTAAATCATAATCAACAGAATACCATTGGGTTACATTATAAAATTATTAGTCAGAACAATTTTTTATTCAGAATTATGTCCAAGTATCATGTATTCATGAGCAATACAGAAAATTGATGAACAATAGCAATTGATAAATGCTAATCGCAAAAGACACAAAATTACAAAAAAAAAGTTCTTCAAATGTAAACTAAAAAAGTTCTTGTTCCTGCAACAAAAAAAAAACATTAATAAGATGGAAAACCCCCAAATTGGTGGCACCGACAAGCTGAGTCCCTCATGCCCGTCAGAATCTAATATTGTCTCTATGCTCCTCGTATCTATGTCATATACCCCCACATCGGCAGCTGAATTATTCAGCAATGAGTCAAATATAGTCTTTTCCACTTCAGGTTTTGATGTAGTCAGTGAAATAAATTGAATTCCTTGAAAATTAGGGGTGAGAAAAAATTCGGTTAAACCGATCAAACCGACCGAATTTAAAAATTTGGTTCGGTTTATTCAGAATTCAACTTTTTTTTCCAAAAAATTAGTTAATTCGGTTCATAATTTAATAATTGATGGGTTACACTACAAAATTATTAGTCAGAATAATTTTTTATTCAGAATTATGTACCAGTATCATGTATTCATGAGCAATACAGAAAATTGATGAACAGTAATAATTGGTAAATGCTAATCACAAATGACACAAAATTACAAAAAAAATTCTTCAAATGTAAACTAAAAAGGTTCTTGTTTCTGCAGAAAAAAAAATCATTAATAAGATGGAAAAAACTAAATTGGTGGCACCGACAAGCTGAGTCCCTCGCCCATTAGAATCTAATATTAGGTCTATGCTCATCGTCTCTATATCATACACCCCCACATCGGTAGCTGGATTATTCAGCAATGAGCCAAATATAACCTTTTCTACTTCATTCTTAGTGTAGGTTTTGATGTAGCTAGTGAAATAAATTGAATTTCTTTTGAGTGTTGAAAATTAGGGGTGAGCAAAAGTTCGGTTAAACCGATCAAACCGACCAAATTTAAAAATTCGGTTCGGTTTATTCAGAAATTCAGTTTTTTACTTCCAAAAAATCGGTTAATTCGGTTCGGGTTCGATTTTAAATTTTTTTAGTTGGTTAAACCGAATAAATCGAATTTTTGAATCAAATCGATTTTTTAGACCATAAATTTTAGACTGAACTAAATTTTTATAAAGTCAAACCAAATTTTTAGAAAAAATCAGTTTGTTCGGTTTTATTAAAAATTCTGTTCGGTTCGGTTCGGTTTTTATCGAAAATCGATTCAGTTTGGTTTCTTGGAAAATATCGGTTCGGATCGGTTCAGTTTGATTTGATTTTAATCGAATACTCACCCCTATTGAAAATTCACTAATCTACAATAATAATGACTCATTTATTCCCAAAAATAGAGTAAAATTGCCTAAATCTGTAATCTCCTAGCCTCCATCTTGTTCCACTCAGAAGATGTGCCTTGAGATTTTTTACCTCTATCATTTTAAAGATTTTAAATTGACGGATTCGTATGAGTCAGATCAGGGCGGGGTGAAGTTGGCAGTCAACGTAAGGCGTGCGGTCCTCTTCGATATCTTTATCAAACATATTCTGAATCACCAGCAATATCTCGCATGTCAATTCGACAAGGTCCACTGGTTCATCTTGTTCTAAGACATGCGGCTCAAACTTACATTCGATGTACATGTTTGTCTCTAGAGGGAACGAAGTGAGGTCGAATATAAGAATTCTGTAGCCACGATCCACTTCATATAGCAATCCAATAAAATAAAATAATATCTTTCACAACAAATATACGTTTCCCCCTCTAATCCACTCTGCTCCTTCGGGGCTTGCAAGCATCAAGAATCCACTATCATATATCAGTGTGAGGCTATAGCTAGAGGATGAAGGTAAGAATATGACCTTATTAATATGCTGACCGGGAAAGGTGGGGCAGTGAGAATATGACCTTACCATTTTCTAAATTCGTGACCATATGCAAAAAATAACTCTTTTCTTATTTGAACTTGTCATCGGAACATGTCATCAGTATATACCGACTTAACAGAAAAATAATCATTGATAAGTTGAGTGTATCCGATAATAATTATCTTTTTTCTTTGTGTACTCCCATAATAATCTTATACAAATTCAATCTCTCTAAATTAATTATGTACTACCATCACGAATAATGTTTCATCATGATTTGATATTATATATGGCTTGTTGTATCTTTGGAATTGTTTTTTCGTATTAATTTGGTTGAGATCTTGAAATATTTTGGAACAAATGAAAAATTTAGTGTGATAAAGAGGAGAATAAATGTGGTACGTAGCCATTTTTTTTAATGTAATATAGATGAAAAATATATAGCAGGAAAAATGAACATGGACGAACAACGTTGATTGATTTTTTTTTAAAAAAAAATTATCATGTTGAAAATTTATTTTTATTTACCACACAGTAATTAAATTTAAAAAATAAATAAAAAATAAAAAAATAAAAAATAAAAAATAAAGATTATCCACTTTTGGTAGGCTCCAAAGGAAAAAAATCATCGGTATGCCGGATGATTTTTAATTACCTTTCAAATATCCCTGAAGAAGGGATAGTTGAGAAGTAAAATATTTAGAAAAATATATTTTTAAAAATATCTCTATTATGAATACTCTCATCCGTAGCGTCGGCGACATGGGAAAAGAAGGACCAAAGCAGGACGTGGTCCACCGGACAGATCTGCTCGACCTGGGAGAAGAAGAGCCAGTAGCAATAAAAAGCAAGATGCGTAGCGAATAGTCCCTGGAAGGGCGATCAGTCTGGGTGCTATCTGGCACATAAAGCCATTAAAAAAAAAAAACTCAGAAATCTTTTCATGGAAAGGAGGGCGCAGAAGGTGCAGAGGTCTCCTAAGCAAGTCGATGGGCGGCAGCCGCTACGACCTCTGTAACCTCGCCGACGGCCATGGCTTCTTCAATCGCTTAGCCCTTCCACTCGATGGAGAGGAGGCGACATGAGGAACGAAGCTTCGAAGGAACGGAAGAGGAAGGTGAAAGTTAGTAAGCCTGCCGAGTCTTTGCCCGGCCAAGCATACACAGCAAGCCTTATATTCAGTTGGCCTTTATCTGATGAAGCATCTATTGAGTGCTTTATGAGGTTGTGTCCTTGAACGCGTCCAGTCTTTGTCCGGCTGAGCGTATACAACAAGTTTTATATTTGCTCGGCCTTTATCCGGCCAGGCGCCTATTGAGTGCTTTATGAGGTTAAGTGTTCTTGAATCCGCCCGGTCTTTGACCGGCCGGGCGCGCACAAAAAGCCTTATATTCGCTCACCCTTTATCCGATCGGGCGTCTATTAAGCGCTTTATGAGGCTAAGTGTTCTTGAGCCCGTCCAGTCTTTGCCCCGTCGAGCGTGCACAGAAAGTCTTATATTTGCTCGACCTTTATCTGTCCGGGCATCTATTGATCACTTTATGAGGCAAAGTGTCTTTGAGCCGGCCCAATTTTTGCTCGGCGGGGTGTATACAACAAGCCTCATATTCGCTCGACCTTATCCGGCCAAGCGCCTATTGAGTGCTTTATGTGGCTGAGTGTCCTTGAGCCCGCTCGGTCTTTATCCGACCAGACGTGCACAGAAAGCCTTATATTTGCTCAGCCTTTATCCGGTCGAGCGTCCATTGAGCGCTTTATGAGGCTATGTGTCCTTGAGTCCATTCGGTCTTTGCTCAGGCGGGCGTGCACATAAAATCTTATATTCACTCGGCCTTTATCTGGTCAGACGTCTATTGAGCGCTTTATGAGGCTAAATGTTCTTGAGTCCGCCCGATCTTTTCCTCTAGCATGGCCCCTTTGAATATGGCCAGCTGTTTGACTAACCGGGTACATTATTTACTGAGTAAACTACTAGAGTCCTTATGTCCAACTTGCCTTATAGTCAGTCAGCACTTGCCTTATAGTCGGTCAACTTTATCTGAACGTTCTACATCAAAACCACTCGAACAAAGTCCGAGAGTTGGGTGATCCACAGAAGGAACTTCTTGATATAACATGTATCATTTATTAATAAAATTTTTTTCAATATGCTAAATAAATAATAAATAAAATAAATAAATAAATTTAAATTAACAAGCTCAATAATCAATCAAACAAGTTTAAATTGAGAACTCGATAACATCTAAACAAACCAAGCTCAAACCAAACTTGAACCAAACTCAAGCCAAACTTAAATTGAGAACTCGATTACATCTAAATGAATCAAACTCAAGTCAAACTTCAAACAAGCTTAAACTCATAAAAAATAAACCAAACTAAGCTTGAACAATCATTTCAAAAATTTATTTCATTTTAAGCTCGATTACCTTATCAAACTTAAATACCCCAAAACTCAGCTCAGCTTAGCTTGTTTACAACCCTAGGTCTAGCAACGACCGAATTCTGACCACGATCATGCTGAATCGCAACTGGATCGTGGCCGGAATTCAACCGCGCCAAAATCCCACCGAAATTTCAGTCGCTATCATCATGGCCAGATTGCGACCAATTCCAACCGGATTCTAGCAACGAACCAGTCGAGGTATAGAAGCGGCCGGATTCTGCCAACCGAGCAAGCAACCGGCACGGTAGGCAGGCGGCATGGATAAGCAAGAATCAAGAGAAAACACGAGAACAAATTGGATTTATAAAAATAAAATAAAAAAGAAATAATACGCAAGAGGAATGCCGCGTATGAGTGCACAGCATAAGGAATACAAGCTATCAGGATACTCTGTATATATAATTCAAATCTAATAAAACAAGACTCACAAATCATGTTAATAAATGCACATGAATTGCAAATCGTCTTAATAATAGTGATGCCCAACAATGATGGGAATGCAATTTGGTCAAAGTGAGTTGGCTACAAGTTCAAGTGGTGGTATTTGCATTGTATCACATTCCCCTTTACTTTGTCGTCTCGCGTCCTCGAAACCTTTTGGCATATGTGCTAAATACTGTGAATTTTATAGCTATCCGGGGGGGAACAAACGAAGTGTGAATTTTTTTTAGCATTTAAGACTAACATTTGCCGGAAACTAAGCAGGGTGGAAAGGACTCGTTGTCTGGATCATTGTTCAAACTCTAGGCGACAGAACTGCCAAATGCCGAACATGAAAACTGCTTGTGGTATTACATTACCATTCCACCATCAATGGTAAAGACCTGCAACATAATACAGTGAAATGCTCTCAGGAAACATAGCAAAAAGAAGATAAATACAGTTCACACAAGGGAATAACTGCATGAAGTTGAGAGTTCTTTAATAGCAAATTGAAAATGGTCATAAACCAATATTGATAAACACTCGTGAATTCAAAAGCAAGTGCTTGACTATTCTATCGTTACCTGGCCAGTAATATAACTTGATGCAGGATTTAGAGCCAAGAACTCTACCAATCCAGCAACTTCTTCTGGTTGGCCGTATCTCCCTGAATGGTTATTTTAAGTGATAACTTATAATATTGTGAAAATTGGAGATAATAATATTGCCTTGCTTGTTTTCAAGAGGACAATTACATGTCTCAACGAATACCCTACGCATATAAGGTTAAAACAAGAAGTATCGAACTAACCCGTTACACATAATCCCATCTTACTCTAATACCATATAAAGCATGATCCAAAGTATTAGCAGGCTATTGGCAAAGCTGAAGATAATTTGCAGTATAATCATAAAAACTCAGCAACAAAAATAGCTGCAACTGAAAGATAGTCTAGGTAATTGGAAGCTGAGATGATCTAAATCAGATTAGTGGTATACAGTTGGGACAAAATTCAAGCAGAGACTGCAAGAGTTCCAAATAGGAAAGAGGTCAACATGTAATTACTACATATAATTGTATAGCTGGTAGGGTGGTGCCTTAGAACACATCCAACTTTAGTGAATTTTTACAATTGTAGGAAAGCATTATGAGGAATTAGGCTTCATGTAAAGCCAATAATTCACATTTCTAATTTACCTAAGGGAATGGTCCCCAATATTTTCTTCTCAATGTCTTCACCTAATTTAGCAGTCATATCAGATGCGATGAATCCAGGAGCAACAGCATTCACCTAAAAAAAATATCACTAGACAATCAGAACAAAGAGAATTGGAAAATTAAATTGAACCTTTTGCATGATTAAAACATATATTTACATTGATATTCCTGCTTGCATATTCCTTTGCAACACTTTTAGTAAAACCAATAACTCCAGCCTTTGCAGCGCTGTAATTAGCTTGGCCAGCATTCCCCACAAGGCCAACGACAGATGCTATGTTAATAATTCTCCCCTATTAAAAAATAAAGCGATATGAATGGTATATTGGCAATTAATGTTTGATCATAATGAAGCACAAAAGCATAATGGGATGCAGCAAATTGATTGATCAGAGGCTGTAACATTTGCAGCCTTCATAAGATTGTCAAGGTATATATATCACTAAGAGGGAAATTCACTAATAAGCATAAACTGCATAAAAACTAAACCTGTAGAAAGGCAAATTTTAAAGTGTAAATATTTCTGCAATCAAGTCATAGAATTTGATGATAAGAATAGTAGATATTGAAGATACCGCAAAAGAGAGTAACTACACATTAAGCCAAACCACTAGCCAAAATACTTGAACCCAACTTAATTGAAGTTTAGCCATCCACTCCAGTAAGTTCCTTTCATTAGCCCACACCTCACCATGTAGAACCAAACTTGAATCACAATCTCCCTGCCAAAGGCTCAAGGTTAAAATTCCAAATCAAAGTTCATAATCATCTCTAATTGGCTGATGAGCAGCATGTGAAGCTCAATAATAGCACAGACATCCCATAGACAACCCTCTCCAAATAGCTTGCCATACCAAAGATTTAGCTCCATTTTGCTACCAATTCTAATAACTAGTCCAATGAGAGAATTGACTCATTAAGTTATTAGGCAAAAATATTAAAAAGTTAACCATAATTCAGTCATCCTTGAATAAACAACTTGCATGTGTGACTAACTAGGGAATCATGATATATATTGAAATCAGCTTATGCTACTTCGATTGCCAATTAAATCCGCCAAATCCCATGATTTCCCGATATACATCTCAGCCCTAAGTTTATATTGCTAGCAAGAAATTGGAAAACACATCCCAGCCCTAGCTATACCTATATAACAGGAATAAAATATATGATGCAAGACCAGAAAGTTCATTGTTCCAATATCTTCTTGCAATGGAATCATATGCCAATTATCTTATCTAATTTCATGTAATACCACAGGAACTCAGACTTTCTTATTACTATCACAGCACACGTTCAGAACTGAAAAAATAGTGGCAGAGATCTTTTCGGCACAGGGGCATGGTAATCAGTAGTGACCACGGCCAGAAAATAATAATTTGCAAATTATTTAACAAAATAAGCTCAACTAAAAACCAATTAACTCAAGAATTCTTCAGTACAGTTGATTGCACATAGTGGCACCAATAATACATTCATATCTTTCAAAATTTACTGCAACCAATAAAGAATAATCTAGTGATGTGTGCAATTAAATTAAACCAATAAAACTGTCAGTAGATTCCCTCCTGGATAACAAAAGTATCGCATGCTCAACTATTAACTATGTTATAGCAAAATTTAGATGAATATTGTACCTTTTTCTTCTTCAACATTATTTTGGCTGCTGCCTGCAGAGTTGTTTACGTAGAAATGGAGAGTTAACTAATTTATCATGCAAAACTCACAAACATAAATCTTAGCAGACCTGTGTACAAAGGAAAACACCAGTAAGATTAAGGTCAATGACTTCCTGCCATTGAGATGTTTTCATTCGCATCAACAATGTGTCTCGTGTAATTCCTGAAAGCATCAATTAATATTCACCATCAGGAAACAATATATTTAAAAAATACAACCAGGAAGAGTTGAGATTCTAAGGACCTGCATTATTAACTAAAATATCAATTGTTCCCCATGTATTAACTGCCTGGAAGAATCAGATTTACAATATAGTAAGTTCAAGTTAAATGTGAAGACATTAAATGCATAGTGTTTCTAACTAACAGTTTTTATCATAGATTCCACATCAGCTTCCCTAGAAACATCACCACCAAAAGTAATTGCTTGACCACCAGATAACTCAATCTGCAGATATTGGTGAAAAATCAAGATCCGGCATTAGTCTCACTGCTACAAGAATGCCTTACCAAGAGAAACTGTATTGGCAAAAATCATTTCAGCACAACGAGAATCATTCAGTCAAGCATCAATGTATCTATTTGTAAAGGTTAATTTTACGATCACAATTGTTAAAATCAGTAATGGTGGTATCAGGATTTGACGAATGAATTGTTTCTTTGAGTAACAGATTATTAATAACACAAATGATAAATCATAAATAGTTGAATTGATAGAACTAGATAAGTAGCACATAGAATATTATCATAAATTAAAAATCTTAAATAAAATTATAACATTATTAAAGATGTATATCTATTAGATTAATTTATATATGATAAACCATATTTTTGTTAATATATAATTAATAAAATTATATAAGTATATTACAATGAAGGGGAGCCTTGGCGCAATGGTAAAGTTGTTGCCATGTGACCAAAAGGTCACGGGTTCGAATCCTGGAAATAGCCTCTTACAAAAAGTAGGGTAAGGCTGCGAACAATGGATCCTTCTTCAGGGCCCCGCATGGCGGGAGCTTCGTGCACTGGGCTGTCCTTTTTTTATATATATAAGTATATTACAATATTTAATGACATCATATCGATAAATATGAAGTTATTAAATACTGTTAGATTATTAATATAAATTTAATAAAAGTATACTATCAATTAATATCTCTTATTAGGATTTAATTGGGACTTCAATCATATCGAAAGCAGGATTATAGGAAGGAGTTTGAGACTATTGTCAAGTGAGAGATGCATTGAATTCTCTCTAGATCAATAATAAGCAAGACAGAGAGATATATGGATAAGGTGGTTGGCCTAGTTGGTGACTGATTGTAAGCGTTCAAAGAGATTACCTGATCAATCTCACAATAAATTGAGTGATAGTGAAGCTATGTGATTTTGAATTTAAGATATGATAAAGACTCTTTGCTCCCAATTCGCTAGGATTCAAGCAAGAATCAGCAAAAAAGAATGACTAGATCAGCCAAGTTTTTTAAAGTAGCTAATTTAAGCAAATGCCAAGATATTCTATCCATTTTTTTCCTCTGATTTACCAAATTTCAATTAGTTCCATCTATTCAAAGAGATCACTTGACCAATCTCACAATAAATTGAGGTATCATAGTGAGGCTATGTGATTTGGAATCTAAGATATGCTAAAGACTCTTTGCTCCCGTTTCGCTAGCATTCAAGCAACAATCAGCAAAAAAAAAACAGAGGCTAGATCAGCCAAGTTTTTTTAAGTAGCTAATTAAGCAAATGCCAAGATATTCTATCCCTTTTTTTCTCTGATAGACCAAATTTCAATTAGTTCCTTCTATTTCCCAATGGATTCTACTCATTTTAGATAATTTCTTGAAACTCTAGTTTGTTAAACTACCTAACAAATCTATATGAGATTACGGATTCTGAAAAAAGATGAAATCATCCTTTATTTGCATGGATCGAACTCATCGATCCATAATGATAACAGAAAAATTTGACAACCATGTTTATGATGGACAAAATGTGTTTAATAGTCAGGACTTGTATCAATATACTACCTTACCATCTACCCATGGATTTTAGCTCATTTTTAGAGGTAATCTCTTTGAATCTTTAGTATTCAAATGACCTCATAGATTGTAATCTGATGAGCGATTTACCAAAATATATCAGGACAACCTTTACCAAAACTTGGGAAATCCATAGGGGAACCTAATGATTTTTTCTTTTTTAACGACTTGTTTATAACAGACCAAATATGTTTGGATATTTAAATTCTGGTCCTCAATACTGCAATGATGTTTAACAGTCAGACCTTGTACCAATATGCTCCCTATCATCTCTAACATAAAATGTATCTTCTCATGACACTCCAAGCTACACTATAAAATCTTCTTACATTCAGACACTCTTGTTCTTATTACTTACATTGCTAAATTTAAAAAGAAAAATACAACAAAATAAGTTTTCTCAAATTGCAAACACTTTAGAACGCTGATGTAATGCAAAATGATACTACAAAAGATGTCCACCAAGGGGTAAAAACTAATTTGCAAAAAGCATGTGATTGGTCAAATTAAAGAAGCAAAAAGACAATAATAAAGTGTGATGTAGAACTTCCAGAGTCAAATCCCATCAATACAAATTTCTGTTGGAGGACCAAACAAATAAAATATTACACTCACAGATGATAGCCTAAATCAAAAATTATATATATATATATGACAAATAAAGTGAACCTACTTCTTTGGATACTTCTTCAGCTTCCTTGGACGATCTTGCATAATTCACAAGAACCTGACTTCCATAGAGAATAATAATTAACAGAAACCCAAAAATAATATTGTTCATTGGAAATATAGCATTCATGTTAATAACTCTCCAAGATCCACAAGTGGGCCAAATTAAGGAAATTAAAACAGTAATAATCTGTGTTTTGAACAGGGAACTCACACTACAATTTTATTGGAAAAACTATATTTCACTCAGACATCATAGTACCAACTGTAAAAGCTGTTGTGCGCACCAGAACTTGGACACTAACTCAAAATGAGAGACTCCATGTGGAGATGGATTTGAAACCTTTCCGAAATACACTCCAAAAGAAGTAGTTGTCCGAAGAATGTACAATATTTATAACACCTTGATATAAGATTCGATCACTCCATATGGAAGTTAACATAGCAAGTTGCAGAAATTATACACACACACACATACAACCTACTTCCAAGTCACTGCACGTCATGTCAGGTCATTGGCTTGCTGAAGTAAAAAAAATGTGCCAAAAGTATTTTCAAGTGCAATAACAGGTCATAGTCAAACATATGTCGCTGGCTACCTGGATCTTAAATTGACTTGTTTAGTTTTATGTGAGCCCATATCATTTGTATTACCTAGGTCATTTAGGTATCTTTTAATTAAGTACAAATTTTCTTTGGTATCTACTTACCCCTCACACCAGTTCTAATTAATTCGTGTTATATTTCTCATTTTATCACCTATTGGAACTCCACTTATCTACTAACAAATAATAACAATTTTCATTTTTTTTCTCATTTCATGAAACAGCCGACCCCACCTAGTGGGATAAGGCTTTGTTGTTGTGGTCTCATATCATGTAGCATGCTTCTCAACATTGTCATTCTGTATGTTTACAATCCAATACTCTTACAGCATGATGAATCACACAACAACATATTCCTTTTTACCTTAATGCCTTGTTTCCTACAATGCAAGGAAACTGCTAGGGAATGAAAAAAAAATGTAGAGAAAAGAGATTGTGAAATATTTTCTAACTGTTTCCATAGAGGGAAGAAATCATAAATTTTAAAATTTTATTTCTTAAAAACATAACAAAACATAGATCAAAAATAGAATCAAATTCCATTGCACACAAAAGTGAGTTCTATGACTAAATCAGATGAAATTAATATAAGGGAAACTAATTAAAATTTTCCTCTGACGTTTTTCTGCCCTCCTTTTCGCTCCACCAACATAAATGGAGGAAAAACTAGGAATTTTTTTTCTATCACTTCATTTCCTTCTCTAGTAGAAAACAAGCTTTAAGGGTCATGCAATAATCATAATCACACGAGACTGAAAATTTTGATTTAGGTATGTATATTAATGCTAGTTTTCAATTTAAATTATAAAGAATTTCAAGGCCCATGAAACAATCGTTACTAACTAGTAAGATGACAAGACTTGTCATCTTCATTTCATGAATCCTGCAGAATGGCATGCTTGCTCGAGCAATTGCAATCTCAACTTACATTTAAACAAAATACCATGAACACAAATTTCTATTACAAGGCATACATCAAATCAACTGACCTTGCAACCAGCTTTGCCCAGTTTTAAGGCTATTGCTTTTCCTATACCTCTGGATGCTCCAGTAACAATGACAACAGGTGCTTCTAACTTTTGAGCCTTTGCAGTAATGGGTTGTTCAACTGCTGCAACATGAGTTCTTACACCTGCATATCCAATCAGCAAGTGTACAGATCTTTAATGGGCTACTTAAATTTATAAATCATTGACACTAAATTATCAATGGACCGGCCCCATGCTTGGCACAACCTGGGCCAATTTGAGCCTGTGAAAAACCATGCAGTGTCTTCTCAGTTCGGACCAATTCAGGCTGTGCCGAGCACGGCCCAAATTAGGGGTGTCAACGAATCGAGTCTCTTCACGAGCTTTTCGAGTCGGCTCGAAAAATATTTGATTCGTATTCGAAATTATTGAATTCAAGCCAAACTCGAATGTGTTCGATAATTTCTTCGAGCCGAATTCAAATCCATAATATTTTATTCGATTGTTCACGAGCTGAACTCGAACCAAATACTGATTATTTTTATATAATTTTAATTTAAATATGCTCAAATTAAGGTCCGAATAACTTGAACCCTTCGATAATGCTCGAATCAAGGTTCGAATAATTGGAATCGAACTCGAGCTTGAATTTTATTTTGAATCAAAATTATTTGTATTTTCGAACTTCAAATCAAATTCGAATGTCCCTTATATCTTTCAGGCTCAAACTCAAATATCAATATTTTCATACTATTAGGTCTGGTACCATTTTTTTCTTCTAATCTTGATAATTTTAATTGTATTTTACATTAAAAATCCAGGATAAATATTATTAAAAATATAAATTTTATTAAGTATTATTAAAAATATTTTGGATTAATAGCTAGTGTTAGTACTTTAATATGAAAATATTGCGGGCCAAACTCGACCAAGGAGATCTACTACATATGTAGCACACAACCCTAGCTCATGATTGGGCTTGACCCAACACAGCCTGATCCAATAGTCAACACATACATGGCGGACCAAGAAATGAGTCACATGTACTCTTTAACACATATTGCCACCTGCTTGATATCCCAAGCCATTAGGCACCTGGCCAAATTTCTCATGTAGAAAAAAAAAAGTCATTGTAGCATGTGATCTAATTTTTACTTCTTGGGTGACACAGTTGCTAATTTGTCTTATGAATGAAGAATAAAAAAAATTTATTATGTTCATAATCTGAGTCAAAAATAATTAAGATCCATATAGACTATATGACACAACACCAAAATAGAACCATTGAATCACCAAGAACTTAGAGAAGTCACCAAATTGAAGCATCGAACCACTAAGAACTTAGAGAACATTGATGAAGCGGAGGAACTCTCGATTCAATGGATAGAAAAAAAATAACTTTATTCAATTGGTTGACAAACATCTATTAAAGGAGTCATCTCAAGTAATTTGCAAAGTTTTCAGTTAGATTTCTTCCAATACTAGTTCATGATATTTGCTTTGCATAGTTTCTTTTTTTTGGTTTTGCTGAATAACACGAATGAGTTAAATTTGTGAGCCTAAGTTTGGTTGATATCAAGTTCACTATCTTCAAAAGGAGTTAAGTAAATATAAGGTTTTTCTAAAATTGCATTGCTAAGGGGCTCATTTAAAGTAACATTGGAGGGCCTTTTTAAAATTGTAATAAGAGAGTTATTTTATATTGATTATTAGGAGCTTTATTTAACCACAACTCTTTCATCTTAGTTACAAGTTGATGGATTGCAAGTGAACTAAGGTCTTTGGATGCTACCTTCGAGTTTAACCCACTTGAAGAAATTTATTTTGTCTTTACATACTTGTTAGGCCCGTCAATTAAAATTGTAATATATCTTTTCATTAATTCTCTGTTTATTTCATGTCAATGTGTATCTTGTCCTTTGTCTTTTCATTTCATGTTAATGTGTAATTGGTTTTTGTCCTTCTTAGACTAATGGTCTGGACATATCACTAAAAATTTTTAGTGGATCCATTAAAAGTGAATTTACCGAATTGTACACATTCAATAGATGACACATTATGTCTTAAAATAATTTTCAATATCATCCAAGCACTCAAGAAATACATTAAGGTCCATTCTACCAACAAAAATAGGGGCATTTGTCCTAAACTCATTGGGTCACAATAAGTATTATTCTCAAAAAAATAATAGAATAAATCTTCTGTAGATATGACATAATTTGAGTGTCATTAAATTATAAATGTATAAATAATTATTTGGGTGGTTTGTTATAGTTCTCATGAAATTAAGCTTATTGTTAACATTAATATAGTTTGGTTGATATCACTCTCTTAAAATCCACTCTCTTATGTATTAGTGTTAAGTTGGGCAATTCTTATTGATATGTCAATCTAAGTATCGACAACTAATGATAATTATAAAATAAAAGGAATATGATAAATTAAATGCAATGCAAAAGAACATTAAAAAAAATTATTATACTTATAGTAGTATATATATTTTCAAATGGATGATGACTACACTACATAGAAAACAATGTGATAGTATTTTGTCTCTTCTAAATAATATATGAGCGTGAAATAATTGTGAAAACACCAATTAAATGTAGGTGATTTAAAATTACCAACTAAATAAAAAAGTAATTTTCAAAGAGGAAATGTGATTATACTTAGATGAGATCATTCATTGACATTGAAGTAGCCACAAGTTTTTAATTAGACCAATGGATGAACATACTTAATACTATAATTTTACATGATGCTTGCAAGAGGGTGTTACAAGAGGGTGTTAAGGTTAACAATGAAGACAAAGCTTGAAGTGGAGGTCGGGGGTGTATAGTACACCAATAAATTTTTTTACAACTTTCTCTTACTGCTTTTCCTCGTTTTTTTTCTATTTTCCTTTTTATTTGGCTATTGTTGCCACAGTAACTTTTTAAAAAACAGAATAGATGATTAAAATGTAAAACTGAAAATTTTCTAGACTAAAATGTAAAAGACTATAAATAGGGTTTATATGATTTGATTTGACAAGCCTGCGACATTGCATGAGGTGCAACTGAGGGGACCATGCAGGGGACTTAGCATGTTGGTTGGCGATGTTGGTCAGCAATGGGCAAGGGCCCAACGGCACCAAAAGGAAGTTGAATGTCGTTGGTGTTGGTGTTGTCGGGAGTTTGCGGCTGATTGGTACGGATTGAGATGACGATGTGAGTTTGAAGGAATTGTCAAGAAGCATGTGCCAACAACCTGCATCACTTTTTCATGCAACACTTTCAAAGTAGATTGTCAAGAAGCTACTTTCATGCATATTTTTTAAAAACCTTTATCATGATCTCCTTATGTCATGAAAATAACCTATATGAAACTAAAGTAGATTGTCTATTCAATTAATAGTTTCAGAAGCATGAACACACTGCTACTGCTACTGCTCCATGCCATGCTAAATCATCCAAATCAATTTTTAACCTGTTTTCCTCTATCTATTCCTATTAATCACATGCAATACAACAAAGTGTCGTATGCTTGTCAACAAAGAAACTTTGTGGATAAATAGTGAGGATAGAGTATTAAGTGCTCTGTGATTTGAGTTTCCGTTCATAGGTTAACGACTAAATTTACAACTATTGAACCCCTGCAATATACAATTAGGTGTAGTCGAGTCAATCAAAGGCAAATATTTGCAGCCAACCATAATCAGAACTACCAAAAGTACTACCATCTTTAACATTCAAAGCATATTCATCTCCTACAATAATGTAACAAAGGTATTCTATGCCTTTAAATTTTTAAGATGATGAAACAAATATCAAACTGCTGAATAATGTGTTTGATCTGAATTTTACAAAAGTTGGCATCAATGATGTGAAACTCACAAGATGCGTGTGCATAAATGTACATTCAAAGTTACCTCTTAACATAAGAAGAATTCAAAATCCAAAGACATAACTGAACTCTATTTTTTTCTGTTATAATGCAAACTACCAACATGTCCATATTGAACTGGAAGATTGGAATGCCCTAGGGTCCTTGATAATCTGAAATTTCAAATAACATCTGAAAATGAAATTGGCTAGATAAGATAATTACAAAAATAAATAAACTTCAGTGAGCATGTTTACCTGAAACATCGAAAGTGTCACCTCCCAAATCAAATCCCAGAATAGTTTCATTATTTTTCTTTTCAAACCCATATGCCAATGATGCGGCTGTTGGCTCATTAATGATACGAAGGACTTCTGAACCAGCAATACGGCCAGCATCCTTTGTAGCTGTCCTTTGAGAATCGCTGAAGTAAGCAGGAACAGTTACCACCGCTTTCATAACTTTATCATTCAAAAACTTGGAAGCATCATCCACAAGCTTTCTCAAAACCTGAAGAACGAAAAAAAATAAAAATAAAAAGTTGTTAACAATCAAGGCAAAAATAATGCAACCAAGTCAAAGCTTAGCAATCAGAACTGTGACAACATAAGTTATAGAATTTAACTTAACCATAAATATTTGCAACAAAGGTCCAACAATTCGACGAGTCGGGATCTTTAAAATGCTACCCATCATTACAGTTTTTATATTATTGTTTTTATAGTAAAATGATTCTAAATCATATTGTCTTATTAGCTAGCGAGGGAAATACCACAGTTTAATCTCTAGCTACTAAACAATTAGGGAAGGGAAACAAGTTGCGGCCACTGTTATGTCAGTGGACTGAAACTCAAGCCAGCAAACTTCTCGTAAAGAAACTTTAAACTAAATAGCTCACACGACATACTACTAAACGAAATAGACAAAGCAGGACAAAAAAAATTACCTGAGCTGAGATCTCTTCAGCAGCAAACTGTTTCCCGATGGCAGGGCAATTGAGCTTGACATTTCCATTCTCGTCTCTCAGAACCCGATAAGAGACTTGCTTCAACTCCTCGACCACTTCTAACATCTTCCGTCCGATGAACCGCTTCACCGAAAAGAATGTATTCTCAGGGTTGACCACGGCCTGCCGCTTGGCAATTTGCCCGACCAACCGATCGCCGTTCTTCGTGTAGGCCACCACCGAGGGCGTGGTTCGCTGTCCCTTGGTCACGATCGTCAGCATCCCTCCTTTCATGGCAGCAACGGCGGAGTTAGTGCTGCCGATATCGATCCCGACAACCTTCTCGCACGCCACCCGCAAGGGCCTATAACCGGAGTCATGGCTCCGGCGCCCAAAAACAATCCGAGCGCCACTAGGTCGGCAGAGGCCGAAGAAGAGGGAATTGGAAGCGGCAAAGCAAGAGGACGGCAACTTAAGAGAAGGGAAGGCTCCAGAAGAGCCGAGGACATGGATTTGCGCCGACGAGGCCGCCATGGACGATCGAATAAGCCTACGAATCAAGAAGACGCAAACCCTAATCCAAGGCTAGCGGGCCGGTGGTAGCGCAGCGGCGCAGGGAGACCTCAAGTGTGAGTGCGAGTGGGTGAAAGAGAAAGGATAAGACAACGGCTTTATGCGGGGCGTCGAATCGTGGAAGATTCTGGAATTCGAAGACGAGTCGAGTGGACGGTGGATGAAGAGAAATAACAGAATCCATCAGCGAAGATAAACTGGCTGAACCGAGGAAGAAAGACACATGGCCGGTGGTGATAGGCGACGTGCTTTTTTAACTCTTCAGTCGACGGAGATTTTTTTTTTTCGTAGTCTAAGAGCGATATTAATAATGAGTTTGGTCCGTCGATGAGGTCTTGGTCCAATGGTTAAGGCGCAGGCCCTGAGATTTTTTCTTGGCAGTTTTGCTAATTTATTTAGGTAGATTTAATTAGTTTCTTTGTTCGAGATAAGTGTGGCTCGTCGAAGGTACGGACAGTTCGCATCGCTGGTGCGGATAGATATATCATATTTAATTAAATTCTGAGTTTATGTTGTATTTGTATCCTAAATGAGTTTAGTCCAAGTCCACCATACTCTGTTGACAATCAAAATAAACTTTATTTGATTAACAATCATAACAAATATTTTCTACTTGTTTATTCAAAATACCCCTCTCAAAGCAAAGAAACCAATAATTATTATTTTTATAAACTCTGCTGTAATTTAAAAAATAATTCAAATCTAATAAAACAAGACTCACAAGTCAGGTTAATAAATGCACTTGAATGCCAATGAGACCTTGACCTATTGGTTAAGACGGAGGCTCTGAGATCAATAGTCTCAGGTTCAAGCTTTTTATATGCAGGTAGATTTCCAGATTTATTTCGATCGATGTTGCAGGTTTCTGCGTAGTCTCTTTGCTCGAGATAAGAGTGTTTCGGATCAAGGCTCAAGTCTCGTCGACAGTGCGGGCAATTCTCGTCTTCTGGTGGGATAAATGGTGTTAGTGACGATTTTCAGTCGATCGGCCTATGGCACTCCTTAGCCTCTAATCGAACGGCCATAACATATTGTTCGGCTATGTGCCCGCTTCTTCGTAATTGATCGTTGTGCTAACACCTTTCTTATGTCGTTCAGCCATATGTCCTCTTCCTTGCGCCGATCGACACGGCGAGTATCCATACTTTGTCCTTTCCTTGTGCTTCCTTGGATGAACACAATCTGGGCACACGTCATCCATATTTTTGGAAGACCGTACAAATCCAAGCTCATTATGGCTGAGCGTGCATCCATGTCTCTTAATTGCCTTTATTAAATGTCATCCCGTAGTCAAGCGCCACGTGTCTCACGTGTTGCCGCCGCACGCTCGACGTCACATGCGGATATCCGTTGGTGATGTGACATTTGACGTTTCGAATTCAATGGACAAATCTTTTCCTAGGTTTTCGTGACCATAGATTGAACGGCTCCGGTTGACCGGGCCCGAGGTTTATAAACCCGTGCACATCGCCTTTTTCCTTTGCGCATTTCCGTCTTCAAGCTCTCCGGTGACACTTCTCGTCTGTTTCTCGACAATACTCCTCTATTGTTCCTCCGGTGACATTCCAGTAAGCTCTTTCCCCTCAATCGCGTCTTTTTGCTGCCTTTCTATTTTTTCGATGGCGAGTTCTTAACAGCCTCCCGTCGCCGTCCCTGGACTTTGGTATACCTCTACTGAGTCCAGGTTTGACGCCAGCGATACTGAGAGCTTAACGGCCGCCTACGAATTTCCTCCAATTTATGAAATTCTTCTTCCTACTTCCTCCGATCGGCCACACTATCCGTCGCCCGACTACCTTTGTTTCTTTAGGGATTAGTTTACTGTCGGTCTACGATTTCTGATCCACCCTTTCTTTTCTGTCGTATGTAAATACTTTCGAATTTCTCTCCATCAACTAGTGTTGAACTCCTTTCAGCTGCTGTGCAGGATAGTCGTTCTGTTCCGCCTACACGGTATTTCTCTTACTCCCGGCTCTTTCACTATTTTTACTATCTCATATTGTCCCAGCCGAGAACTTTTCTTTTCCAAACCCGACTGGGCTTAGTTTTTTCGATAAAATGCCCACTTCAAATAAGTATTGGCGCGAGCATTTCTTTTTCGTATGCCTTCTCGAGCGGCTTGACTTCTCGACCGGCTGGCATCTTGAAGTGGTGAGCCAACTCCCCACTCAAGAACTACAAGGTGTTGGTGCTGGAAGAATCCGACGATCGAACTTAAGTTTTGGTAATGGCAAATGGTTCAAAGTTAAGGTTATTTGTGATCTAACAAGTTTGAATGAGATTGCAGGAAAGTCCTAAGTATACTTAGGTAAAAAGTCCTAGCTGCGGTTAGGCAGGTGGAAAATCCTAGGGGGGTGGTAACCCTAGGCGGAAAGTCTTGGCGAGTCGAGAGCTTCGGGCAAAATCCTAGAGTCGGGGACTATAGGTTGAAATCTTGGCGTCGCGAACCGGGTGGAAGTCTGGACGGGTCGTGGAGCGGACATCCAGCATGAAGACCGGAAGCCTCAGGCACTGAGCAAAAGTCCAGTCAATCTAGAGGACCGGTCTGACAACAGGTAAACTCTCTTGAGTGGAGTAGGTGAGGACGCGTTCCCCAGTGAGGGAACAGTAGGCGTCAGTTCAACCTAGGATTTCCGGAAGGGAAATCGGAAGTCAGAACCGGACAGTCCGGAGACTGTCAAAACAACTTTCTATTTCATAATTTAATGTGTTAACTCTATTTTGCAGGATATGTTTGGTATTTTTGGACTAACACATCTTGCAGGGAGTGAAAAAGATGAAAAGCCTTGGATGAACATGGAGCATGGAGGCGCCCTCGGGCTGATAAGTAGCGGGCGAAACGGAGCTTATCGGCGTTGCGGATTCGGCGGGGTTGGAGGTGCCCTCCATGCGGTTGGAGGCGCCCTCAACAGACTATATAAGCTTGTCTCAAGCAAAGGCTTAACACATCAAGAACTTGCAATCTTTCTACTACGCGCTGCTCAAAGGACGATCCAACAAAACTGTAACTCGACTCCGACGACCAGAAGCTTCAAAATTTCTATTCTTAGTTGTCGGTATAATTTTCATTACTGCAGTTAATCTTTTATACTTGTAAATTCTGCGAATTGATAGTGATTGTCCAAAGTAAACACTCAACGAGTGTGGACCTTGGAGTAGGAGTCATCATAGGCTTCGAACCAAGTACATCTCGATGTTAGCATTGTTTGTTTCTTATTTTCGCTGCATATTAACTCGATTGCTTTAAAACGAACGAATTAGCCACGAACGATATTCACCGCCCCCTCTAGTGTTTTTCGATCCTATAATTGGTATCAGAGCGGGGTCACTTCGAATCGATGAGATCGTCATTCAAGCATTTCTTTTTCGTGGTAATTTTTTAATTTTCGGAGTCGATCGGAATCGATAAAATTGCCGCCTTCTGAGCTATTTTTATCGCAATCGAAATTTTCTCTCGAAGCTGGTGCAATACCACTCGAGTTCGCATATTGATTTCTTAATCTCGCATTACTAATCCAAGACCAAGTCTTGGAACAAGTTTTCTTATTTTTGTGTGTGCGAGATTTTTTTTAATGGCCCACCAAGAAGGCTACAACACAGCTTGTCCGCCTCTTTTCTTCGGTGACGATTTGGATACTGGAAAGGTCGAATGGAGTACCATCCGAAGACACAGGTGGAAATGTGGATAATCATCCAGACATAATTCACATTTCCCACCGAAAATGGAGTCCTTATCCCTTGTGACAAATGGGGCGCACCAACCCGCAAGAAAATTGAAGCTGATGCAAAAGCAACACAAACACTTCAATGCGGCATAACCAAAGAAGAACTGAACCGAGTCGACTCATTTTCAAGTGCAAAAGGGTTGTGGGAGAAGTTAATTGAGTTGCACGAGGGAACTTCCGATACAAAAGTAAGTAAACATGATTTAATTTTGAATAAACTGTATAATATAAAAATGCAAGAAGGTGAGTCAGCTAGCCAACTCCATTCTCGCATACAAGATCTATTGAGAAAGGTATTGGGCAGAAGGTGGAGAATCGCGACATCATCAGGTATGCACTTAATGCTTTTCCAAGGAACACCTTGTGGGCATCAATGGTAAATGCTTACAAGGTCTCTAAGGACCTCTCCTCAATTAGACTAGATGAGTTATTTTTAGAATTTGAATTGCACGAACAGACTAATGCACGTCCGATCGAGAAAGGTATTGTTTTGATTGCAGGTGCAAGCAAAACAAGAGAACCAAAAATCAAGTGTCGAACCGAGCCTAAATCCAAAGATGAACCAGACTCAGACAATGATGACGACGAGATCGCAGCCGAGATCGTTAACCTAGTATGTAAACTCTACAAAAAGAAAGGATTCACCAAGAAGGACATCGAAAGGGTGATTCAATCCAAGAAGGTACAATCAAGTCCAAAAGTGAAGTTCAAAGTAACCTTCTACGGCTACAACCAAAAGGGGCACATCAAAGCCAACTATCCAGACCAAAAGGAAGCAAAGAAGCAAAAGAAGAAGAAAGCACTGCAAGCAATAAGGGATGAGTCTTCTTCAGAAGATTCTGACAAAGAGTTCAAACAGACGAGCTTCCTTGCACTTACGGCCCGCGAACAAGTTGATGAATCCGAATACGAGAGCGAGCTAGAAGCTGAGTCCGAGAGAAGCCATGGATCAGTATTCGTTTCCGAAGGGCCTAACCCCATTGTAAGTATTTCTCAATTAACTAAACTCCATAATTTAGCCAATTATCTTATGTGTAAGTTAGCCAAATACAATCTCCGAATCAAACCACTCTAAAAGGAGGTAATAATCCTTTAGGAGGAGACTAAATTGAGTTCTTTGACTGAGCCAGTTCAAATTGGAAGTTCAACTCAAGTCCAACAACTTGAGGAAGAAAATTCCAATTTGAAAACTCAAGTTAAAGAACTTAAAGACACGTTAGAACGGTTCACCTTGGGTTCCAAGAATCTTGATCTGATTCTTGGAAAACAAAGAGCCATTTACAATCGATCCGGACTTGGATTTAAGGCTAAACGAAAATACAAGTCTTACTTGTTGGGACTGAATATATAGCTAGAGGAGGGGGGGGTGAATAGCTCGTCGCGTGCTCGTGGTCGGCGTTGCTTGTTTCTTCAAAGATGTGCAGCGGAAATATACAAGAAACAACACACACAACGCTAACAAGTAGATTTACTTGGTATCCACCTCCAAAGGAGGTGACTAGTCCAAGGATCCACACACTCACACACACCTCCACTAATAAACACTCCTTTTCGGTAACTGTCGAAGGTGGAGAAACCCTACAAGTTCACACTACAAGAAGAAAGGGAAAATATACACAAATACAAGCAAAAGATTACAATGAGTATAGAAGACCCTAACCCTAGCTTTCTTCCTCTTGCTGTAGGTCCGCCTCTTGACTTGGAAAAACCTCCAAGAGCTTCAAGAACTGGCGGTGAGAACCCTGTGGAGAAGCTCTGTGATCGCTGGTGAAGATCGGGAGAAGTGGCCGAGAGTTCTATTGAAGGAATCGCACGCCTGCAGCCTTTATCTGCGCCAACAGTCAGATCCCAATCGATTGGATTGCTCCAAATAGATCGGGGAGGCTTTGGATCAATCTGTCGATCGATCCAGAGCGCCTCTGTGCTCTTTGGGAAATGTCTGGATCGATCGGCTGATCGATCTATCCTTTATCACGTAAAAACGCGCCACCCCAATCGATCCACTGATCGATTGGGGTCTCTGGATCGATCGACCGATCGATCCAGAGACGTTCTGTGCGACTTGCCCACTCGAGGCTTGTCGCGGGGACCTTCCCAATCGATCGGCCGATCGATTGGGCATCAGCCAATCGATCGGCTGATCGATCCAAACATTGGTTTTTGTCCAAAACCAAGTCCCAAGCCCCCAAACCAACATCCGGTCAATCCATGACATGTTGGTTCATCATGTCTAGCATCCGGTCACCCTTGACATGCTAGGACTCCCTCACCAAGTGTCCGGTCAATTCCTTTGACCCACTTGGACTTTTCCTCATCATGCCAAGTATCCGGTCACTCCCTTGACCTACTTGGATTTTCATCAGATGTCTGGTCAACATTGACCCATCTGGATTTTCTCGTGCCAAGTATCCAGTCAATCCTTTGACCTACTTGGACTTCCCAACATCAGATGTCCGATCAGCCTTGATCCATCTGGATTTTCCCTTACCTGGATTCACTCACCAGGACTTTCAAACTGCCTAGCTTCACTCACTAGGTCTTTCACCTGACTTCACTCACAAGGATTTTCTCTCTGCCTAGCTTCACTCACTAGGTCTTTCACCTAGCTTCACTCACCAGGATTTTCTTTCTGCCTAGCTTCACTCACTAGGTCTTTCACCTGGCTTCACTCACCAGGATGTTCCTTCTACCTAACATCCCAGTTAGGACTTCCCAGTCAAGTATCTGGTCAACTTTGACCTACTTGACTCTTCTTCAACCAACCTGATCAGACCCTGATCAGAGGGGAATTGCACCAAACAATCTCCCCAAATGAACAACTGCACATGTACTTGTCTATATCATCGAAGTCTTGTATTGTCAAACATCGAAATCCAAACCAAGACTCAAGCTTGGTCAATCAGGTCAATCTTGACTTGAGGGATATTGCACAAACAATCTATCCCTTTTTGATGTTTGACAATACCTCATTTAAGTTAGGCTAATTCTCATAGCCTCAACTGTTGGAACCCCAAGGTGTTTTTATGTGATCAAACAAGCTAAGTTAGGTCCTGCGTTTGTTTAACCCTTGTGTCTAAGTGTGCAGGAGCTTAGGAACACAGGAAATCGAGCGGAAGATGCGGCTAGCGAGAAGGACGACACTGGGAGAGAGCCGACGGGCTCGGTGCGTCCGAGGGACGAGGTGACCGCGGAAGAGTACACCGGTGGATGAGAAGAATGTGCACGGCGTTCGAGGGACGAGAAACCGGGAAAGAAACCGGGAAGGAAGGCTGCTCGAGGAGAAGGCCGGAACTTGGGTTCGGGTGAACCCTATTCCGGATGGCCGAGATCACCTAAAGCTAGCGGAGCCGGAGCGAATAAGACCCGGACCGAGACGAGTTGAACCGGAGGCGAAAAAGTCAACGTTGTTGACTTTGGGCTCCGGGGCGCCCGGAGCCCTTCCGGGCGTCCGGACCTGGATTTTGACCAGGATCGCGTCAAACGCGATCTGATCATTGGGGGATAAAATTTTATCTCCCCAGGGTGCCCGGAATCCCTCGGGGCGCCCCGACCAGTGCTATAAATATAGCACTGGTTTGCACAGATAAAAAAAACTCACTTGTAATCAATTCTTTCTGTGCTTTCAGTTGTGTTCTTTTTATTTGTACTGTCAACGTTGTAAAGAAGCTTCTCCGCCTAGAGGAGATCATAGTGCGCTTACTTTCCTTGGATTAGCAATTCTCTGATTGTAAACCAAGTAAATCTCTGGTGTATGATTTCTTTACTTAGTCTCTACTTTTTATTACAAGTGTTTATGATATAATTGAAATCCGAGAAAGGTTCGAGTTTTATTTTGTAGGGCAATTCACCCCTCCCCTCTTGCCGGCCTCCAAAGGGACCAACAAGTGGTATCAGATCAAGGCGCTTCAAGAGGACTAACCGCCGATCGAAGCAACAAGATGGCCGGACCAAGCATCGTCCCACCAAAATTCGAGGGGAACTTAGCAGACTGGAAGCGTCGTATGGAGGTATTCCTAAGAACTGACTTCGAAATTCGGTTTATAATGAAGTATAGTTTTTTAGCTCCGACGAATCAAGATGGAAAAGAAAAAGAAGAGAGCAATTGGACAAAGAAGGAGCAGAGTGAATTTGTAGCAAATAGCCGTGCGGAATATCACCTGCTGAGTGTGTTACCATCTCAAGAGGTCAACCGCATCGGAAGCTATTCATTTGCTAAAGAACTCTTGGAGAAGTTCCTGGAACTCCATGAAGGCACGTCTGAAGCGAAGCTCACTAGAAGAGACATCCTCCGGAACAAGTTGATGAACATTCATCTGGAAAAAGGTGAGAAGGTAGCCAATCTACACGCAAAGGTAAAAGAACTGATTACTGATCTCGAGAACCTCGGAGAAACGGTAACAAATCGGGCAGCATACGCTACACACTCAACGCGTTTCCCAGAACTCCAGAGTGGACGTCAATCATCAACGCCTACTACATCTCAAAGGACCTGGAGGTAAGTACATTAGAGGAATGTTTTTCTACCCTTGAATTACACAAAACTAGATGTGCAGAGACATCAAAGGACACAACCCAGACTATGGCGCTGAATGCAACCAACAAGGATGAACCCGAGTCAGACTCCGAAGACGATCAAGAAGCATACATGGTAAGAAACTTTAAAAAGTTTTTTAGATCTAATAAATTTAAAATGCAGAATAAAAAGAATAAAAAAGGTAGAAGAAAGGTGCGGTGCTACCAGTGTCAGAAGGAGGGACACCTAAGGGAAGACTGCCCAGAACTCAAGAAGGTCAAAATGAGAACACCCAAGAAACACAACCTAAAAGCAACTTGGGACGACACTTCTTCATCCGAATCAGAAGCTCAAGAATATGTCGGGATAGCACTGATGGCAAGCTACGAAGGACAGAGTACATCAGAACCCAGCATCGATGATGGGGGAGCAACCTCAGATGGAAGTAGCGAAAAAAGGGGAGACTCAGGCTTCAAGTCTGATATGGTAAGTGAGGTATGTCTCTTATCCCCTGATGAACTTTACTTTGGTATTAAGGCAATGGCTAAATCCATGTATAAATTAGAAAATAAAAATACCAAATTAGAAAATGAAATTTTAGAAACAAAGAGAATTTTGGAAAAATCATGTCTTATAGAGGATTTTTGAAAATTAAAAATTGAAAATGAAAAACTAAAAGAAGAAATAAAAATATTGAAAAAATCTAATGGTTCAAATATTTCTACTTTTAGAAATTATAGAGGTTTAAATTGGTATTATAGATTTCATCAAAGTCAAATTATAAATATATCAAAAATCTATGTACCTAGGAGATACTTGGTTAATCCTGTAGGTAGGAACCTCTACTGGGTTCCAAAAATCTGTTTAATTTAAAATTAAAATCAGACTTAGCATTTTCAGCAAGGAAATTAAACAACTAATTTCATTATAAGGCTTTGTCTAAGGAAGTGGTTGTTGCTCCAATAACCAAGAAGGCCTAGTGCCTCGCCACGACCAGGAAGCCAAGTATCGAAATGAAAAGGTTAATTGACTAACTGAAAAAACATTAATTTAAATTACTTAATGCTTTAAAAGAGTTATTCAATTTGTGTTAGAAAATATTTAATTTTTTTTAACTTGACTTAGGATTTTTTTTAAATTGTTTATGAAAGTTAACTTGGAATATTTTTTTGCCTTAAGATTTTTAAAATATATATATATATATATTTTTTTTTTTATTAAGAATTTTTTAATGATAATATTGCCTTATAATTCTTCTTAAAATTGACTTAGAATTGTTTCTTATGAATATTAACTTAGAATTTTTTTTTAATTAGAAGAATTTTTTTTAGGGAATGTTGAAATAAGTTTCAAACTTAAATTTTTTTTGTTAACACTTATGACTATTTTTATCTGAAAAATATTTTACTTAAATTTTTCTCAAAAGAAAAATTCTGAAGAGTGTCTTTACTTAGACATTTTTAAATATTTTACACTTAAAGTTTTTTAATTTACCTTAGACTTGTTTATAACCCCAATTTTTATGTGATCAAAGGGGGAGAAGTATGTTAAGTCTAGGGGAGGTAATATAATTTTTCAATTGAAAAATATTTGGACTTAATTGAATATAAATTGTTTTTATTGTATATGTTTACCCTAACTTAACTTGGGTTGCTCACATCAAAAAGGTGGAGATTGTTGGAACCCCAAGGTGTTTTGATGTGATCAAACAAGCTAAGTTAGATCCTGCGTTTATTTAACCCTTGTGTCTAAGTGTGCAGGAGCTTAGGAACACAGGAAGTCGAGCGGAAGACGCGACTAGCGAGAAGGACGGCACTGGGAGAGAGCCGATGGGCTCAGTGCATCCGAGGGACGAGGTGACCGCGGAAGAGTACACCGGTGGACGAGAAGAACGTGCGCGACGTTCGAGGGATGAGAAACTGGGAAGGAAGGCTGCTCGAGGAGGAGATCGGAACTTGGGTTCGGGTGAGCCCTATTCCGGATGGCCAAGATCACCCAAAGCTAGCGGAGCCGGAGCGAACAAGACCCGGACTGAGACGAGCTGAACCGGAGGTGAAAAAGTCAACGTTATTGACTTTGGGCTCCGGGGCGCCCGGAGCAGACCGGGGCACCCGGAGCCCTCCGGGGCGCCCGGAACCCTTCCGGGCGCCCGAACCTGGATTTTGACCAGGATCGCGTCAAACGCGATCTGATCGTTGGGGGATAAAATTTTATTCCCCCCAGGGCGCCCGGCCCTCGGGGCGCCCCGACCAGTGCTATAAATATAGCACTGGTTTGCACAGATCAAAAAAACTCACTTGTAATCAATTCTTTCTGTGCTTTCAGTTGTGTTCTTTTTATTTGTACTGTCAATGTTGGAAAGAGGCTTCTCCGCCCAGAGGAGATCATAGTGCGCTTACTTTCCTTGGATTAGCAATCCTCTGATTGCAAACCAAGTAAATCTCTGGTGTATGATTTCTTTACTACGATGATTTCTTTACTCCCCGTTGAAGTCGACGTCGAGTCCGCTCGGATCCAGAACTACGATGATGATAACGCCGAGCGAAGGACCATGGAGTTGGATTTGGTTGAGGAAGAACGAGCCAAGGCGTCCGTCCGGCTGATGGCGTACCGGCAGAGGATGAAGCAAAACTACAACCGGCGCGTGATCCCCAGAACGTTCCAGGTCGGCGACCTAGTCTGGAAAAAAGTAAAGCCGGTCGGCGACGTCGGCAAGTTGGAGGCTCCTTGGGCAGGCCCCTTCAAGGTCATCAAAAGCTCCGCTCGGGCGCGTATTATTTGGAAGATAAAGACGGACGATAGCTGGATCGACCGTGGAGTGCAAACCATCTCCAGCCCTACCGAGCCGGATGAGAGGTGCGCCAATGCAATTTCATATATATGGTGGTTGCCTATGTACTTGTAATACAGGATACAAAAATGATAAAGGATGGCAAATGGCTCCGCCGATCGGCAGTGTTAAAGTTAGCCTTAAAGGCCGTCGAGCTCCGACGTTAAATATCGAGAGACGAGCCGGCGTCTATAAATAATCCGAGCGGAAGACCGTCGAGCTCCGACGTTAAATATCGAGAGACGAGCCGGCGTCTATAAATAATCCGAGCGGAAGACCGTCGAGCTCCGACGTTAAATATCGAGAGACGAGCCGACGTCTATAAATAATCCGAGCGGAAGACCGTCGAGCTCCGACGTTAAATATCGAGAGACGAGCCAGCGTCTATAAATAATCCGAGCGGAAGACCGTCGAGCTCCGACGTTAAATATCGAGAGACGAGCCGGCGTCTATAAATAATCCGAGCGGAAGACCGTCGAGCTCCGACGTTAAATATCGAGAGACGAGCCGGCGTCTATAAATAATCCGAGCGGAAGACCGTCGAGCTCCGACGTTAAATATCGAGAGACGAATCAGCGTCTATAAACCTCCCAAATGTATGGAGGCAATAGAAGGGAATGCGCGACTGCCCCTGGGTTCCGCTCGGATCATTACTCGAAGGTACTTGGCATTTTGCAAACGACCTCTACTATCAATAAGGAACAAGGTATATTTAGCCGAGCTGGAACATTACGACGAGCATTTAGTGAAAAATCCTTTTGGGGTGCGAGATATGGTGATGGGCGAGCGGACAAACATACAAATTGACTTGAATAAAAGGACAAGACAAATGAAAAGGAAAACATTACATTAAAGTTAAAATTTTAGGTCGAGCAGCCTAATTACAAAAATGGATCATCTATGACCGAGTTACATATGTGAAGTTACTCTATATATTCATAGACGTCCTTAGGGATATTGTCCAGAAGCGCCACCTGGTCGCCGGCCAGGATGGCGAGGGAGTCTGGAAGAAGGCCCTTCGACTTCAGATAAGTGATGGTGGCGGTTATGGCGAGGTCGAAGGCCGTGTACATCCGCTCGCAAACTTTTTCAGAAAATTCCGGCGAGCGGATGTAATTTTGTCGCAGAGCAGCAACTCGGCTCGGCCTCCCGATACTCGCGGAAGGCCATCTGGGAGGCAGTGAGAACCTCTTGCAGTTTTTCTAGCTCCCCCTTTTGTTTGTTCGCATCAGCCGAGCGGCCAGACTTCTTGGCGGCGAGCTGTTCCATTAATTCTTTGACCTTGAGCTCCAGACCCCGAGCCTCCATGTTCTTCTTCTCCAAGTCGGAGATGGCCGTGTTCTTCCGAGTGGTGGCCAGGGTCAGCTTCTGGTCGAGCGACTTGACTTGTCGCTCGAGCTCGGCCAGATGGTGAGCCTGCTCGGCTGCCTTCTTCCGCTCGGCCTCCAATTGGGCCTGAGTTCGTTGCAGCTCCTTCTGCAGCTCTGAATAAGTGGGGCCCTGGGAGCCGGACGGGCCAACTGTCGCCTTCAGTTGGCGCAGCTCTTCGTCCAGCAGAGCCAAGCGGTTAGAAACCGTAATTTCCTCCACCCATCTCTGGCAAGAAAAATGGAAAATTGTTAGTGGCCGATCGGAATGAATGCATACGAAACTTACAAAAAATAAACTTACCCCCGTAGCCTGCTGCATATGGCTATTGGCCAAACTCCGGATGGGGATCATGGCGACGCGTGCCCAAGCGTCGGCCCACATCTCAGCGAGGGGCCCCTTCAAAGTGATCGTGTGCTCGGGCGCCGTCGGTCGGTCGGCCTCCGGCAACAACTCTTCGGTGGGGAGGTGAAGCGTGACTCTGATCGTCCGGCCGTGACCAGGAGTCGACTGACCGGCTGCTGGAAGGGGATCGGAGCCCGGCGCCGAGAACTGGGAGCGAAGAGTCGAGCGCTGGGCTGGTTGAGCGGGCGGAAGAGCGCTGATTGGAACCGCCTCGATGGCATCCGCCGGTTCGTCCCATTCTGAGGGAGTCCGGTCGGACGAGATCGCTTCGACCGCTGGAGCCTTGCCTCGGTCGCCTGTAGCAGCCCGTGAGGAAGGTTGAATCGCCGAAGTAGCCGATCGGGTGGGAGTCTCCACGCGACGTCTTTTGGGGCGAGGCTGCTCCTCCTCCGGTGCCAAGCCTTCAGCCCGAGCGGAAGGCTCCTGGCTTGGAGTTGCGCCAGCTGCAGGCTCAGGGAGAGATGCCTGAGCAGCTGACTCCCCAGCCTGTGTCCCGCTCTCCCCTTCGTTAGAGCCGACCGGTTGAATGCCGAGCGACTCCATCTCCTTCGCGGCCGCGGCTTCGAGCGCCGCCACTTTCCTCTTCAAGATGCCGGCCATTACCGACTCCATGACAATGTTTGCTGCAAAGGAAAAGAGAGAAATCAGTTAGAAATCAAAACAAATACCTAAGTAAAGTCCTTACCGAATCTGTTCGGCAGGGGCGTCCGGATGAGGCTCAGCCCGAAGATGTACATCACCCCTTCGTGAAGGAGCTTGTTGATGTCTAGCCGCAGACCGGCTAGCATGTTTGCCGCGTGGAGGTAGTCCGACCGGGTCTTGAACTTCCTCAGCTCTGGAACGGGGGACAGGTCGGTCTGCCACTTGGTGCGGAAGTTGGCCCGATCGGGCATACAGATATAAAAGAAATACTCCTTCCAATGTTTATTGGAGGAGGGTATTTTATTAAAGAAGACCAAGCCGGGCCGAGCTTGGAACATGAAGGTGCCCGGCTCAGATTGCTTGGGGTAATAAAAATAATAAAAAACCTCCGGTCGGAGGGGGATGTTGTGGATCTTAAACAAAATGACGACTCCACAGAGAAGACGGAAGGTGTTGGGCACTAAGCTGCCGAGCGGAACACCGAAAAAGTTACAAACATCCACAATGAAGGGATGTACAGGGAAACGCAGACCAGCAGTAAACTGGTCGCGAAAAACACAAAAAGCTCCGCGCGGCGGCTTGTGCGACCGAGCGGAGGGACCCGGTAACATAAGTTCAAAATCCTCGGGGAATTCTAAACTATCAGTTAGAATGTCGAAGTCGCGCCGGTCGAACTGCGACTCCATGGTAGTGTACCATGGGCCGAGAGACTGGTCTTCTTGACTAGTCATTTTCCGATCGGGAGGATTCAAAAAGGCGGAAAGGCGAAAGAAAGAATGCAGCAAAAGAATAAGAACCCCGAGGACGAAAATGGAGGTAAAGGACGTGAGGAAAGCGCCGGAAACAGAGTAGAGAAGGAAGGGAAGCTTACGATGAGGAGGAGGAACAGGGAATCGACGCCGGAGTTCGTCGGAAAGCAAGAACAGGGACGCCGGAGCGATGCAACACCGAGGACGAAGGCGAGGGTCGTGTGCGCAAATGAGGTGAAAAGGAAAAGAAAGTGGAGATTTTATAGGGAGGAGGCCGAGCGGCCTCCGCCGTCGGATCTAGGTCACGAGAATCAACGCGCGCATCGCGCCGTCCATTTCGAACCACCTCGATCCCATCAACGCACCATGTTGCCGCCGCCGTACGATTACGACAGCACGCCACGTGGCAGCCAGCCACTGGAGTGCATTTAATGGGCGCGTGCTCGGCGGAAACTGCGAAGAGACGTTGATTAGGGCAGCCGTTGACTGGCGTTTCATCTACCCCCGATGCCTCCGAGCGGAGGATGGTTGTAGTAGGCCGGGCGGATACACTGATGGTCCAGTCAGTCGGACTAATCACCTCCTTCGACTAGACTTGAAGGGGAGGCAAGTGATCCGGCGGTAAGAACAGGGGCCCCTCGCGAGGAGGGGTCAACGCCACGTGGAAGTCAAAGGGTGAGCCAACTGCCCGGCCGACCGCCCATATGTCTAACTTATGGCATTAAGATAACCCGGCAGAGGCTAGAGTTCCGGCGCTCATGGAGCAAGATCTTAGGGCCGAGCGGGTGGCACGCTCGGTCGAAGGCATATGTAGCATACTGCTGACAGTCTTCACAGAGCACATTACTAAGAGTTTCCCAAGTATACCACTATACATGGCCAGACGGACGTAAGGAGAATGCTGGCCGGTCGGACACCCGGCAGGGGGTAGGGAGAAAAGGACAAAAGACATCTTCTGACGGTGGGCATGCCTTGTAATTCGGCCATGCTCCGAATCTTATGGCTAAGGTTTCACTGTCCCATCGAAGACGTGCTCAGACTGTAGCAGCATGGTGTCAGGTAAGCTTGCTGATAAACCCTTACTGGGGTATGGGCTTAGGACACCTGTCCGCCTAGGTATGTGTGTCGGAGCTCCTTCCCAGCTCTATATAAGGAGCTCCGCATTTCCCCAGAGGTACGCATTCTACGCTATTAAGAGCCACTTTGTTGTCTGCTTGCTTGACTTGAGCGTCGGAGGGTCATCGCCGGGAACCCCTTCCCGGCCCGACTTCTGTGCAGGTTCACCGGCGGTCCGTGCAGGCGATCAGAGATCCTCGTCAGCGACCGGAGAGCGCCCCGTGCCCAGCGTCCGTTGATTCGGCTTTCGGACAGGATCAGCTGAAAATAAGCTTTCCCAGCCAAAATCAGCATCTTCGATCGATTGGAGTTGGGTTCCAATCGATTGAACCAGCTTGAATCGCTCCACTAATCGATTCAGAAGGGCTGGATCGATCGATGGATCGATCTAGACGGCTTCTATTCGCAAGAAGCTTGCCCTCAATCGATCGCCCAATCGATTGAGACCCTTCAATCGATCGGGTGATCGATTGAAGGCCTGATAGTTCTGAAATTCACTTTCAGTGAATTTCAGAGACTCCTAGAAAAATCTACAAAATTCTAAAAATCGTGAAAATTTGTGTAGACATTATTTAGGGTATATTTTATCATGGAAAAATAATTTTCTATGAAAATACATCATATTTTTAAAAATTGACACAAACTTGAAAACTTACAAAAGCTTTAGTGTTTTCTTCAAGTTTGTGTCTAACTATTCAATGGTGATTACCATCGAGAGATAGCCTTCACCAAGGTTTTCCAAAATTATTTTAAAAACATTTTCAAAACCAATATCCAACCATATTCCTTAGGCTCAATGTACATAACTTGTACATTAGTTTTCCCAATGATTGGAAAACACATAACTATGTGTTTTGAGGAACTTAAAACTCAAGGAAATGCACTAAATCAGCATGTTGAGTTTTGTTCATCATCCTAACATCTCACTTGTATCTACTGTGCACAAAACACATACAAGTCATCTTATAGGTCTTTGTGAGATGTAAAATTTTGATTTTGCCCTAATCTAGGGATCTTGCATATCTATCTAGACATTTTGTGAATATTGAACGTCCACCTAGGATGTCACTTGCTGATACCACCTGTTGATAAATGTCATTTGTCCTTAATTTTAAGGAAATAAACATAATGCATGATAATGTTATGGCATACATCAAAAAGAAATAATTTTTAAAAAAAAATTTCCTGTAACTACTTGATGTATGTATGTCATGACATTGTATTTTTGTGTTTTTCATCATAAGGTATGAATGCAAAAATAATCATGATGTCATGGCATATAATGGGCAAACAAAACATGACAAACTAGCATAAATAAAATACCTAGATTACCTATCTAAGTATCCTTAATCTTAGCTAACTTAAAATCTAACCTAGATTTGTCCAAAGTGCTTCAAGAAAGTGCCAAAACCTAAATTGGCATTTCTAATTCTTTTGATTAATTTATGCCAATTGAAATTAAGCATATTCCTCAAGTGTTGGCATATTCCATTTTTCCACAAGAGTAGCACTTTAAATTAAGGCTTAGATTTGCCTTAAATGACTAAAAAAATACCAAAGTCCCAACTTGGTATTTCTTATGTTTTCCCAAATTGTGCCAATTAAGATTAAAATCAATATCTCCGGAATTAGGCACATTTTACTCTTCCAAAGAGTAAATGATGAATCTATTTCATTTTCAAAGGTTAATGATAACCTTGAAAATGCTCCTTGAGTGTCAATTTTTTCAAAGTTGGGTTAACTACCCTTCTTCTTAGAGTTGACACTCTCTAACCCATCTATGAGGTAGAGAAAATACTCCTAGGAACCCAAAGCCTATTGATGCTCCTTGGATACTCTAGGTATTCACTAGGGATAACTTCCCTAGATACCTTCCTAGTGACCTTGTTTTGCTTCTTAGAAGTCTTGGTCACCTTTTCTAGGTCAACTCTAGGGATTGCTTCCCTTGTGACCTTCTTTGTGACTTTCTTAGACTTCTTAGAAGTCTTAGTCACGTTTATTGTTGCAAAGACACTTCTAGGAATAACTTCCCTTGTATCCTTGACTTGACCTCTAGACTTAGGGTTGGTTCCATAGCTATATGGAATCCTATGGTAAGAGATTTCATCTTTCTTAGCCTTAGGTTTGTATCCCAAACCTCTATGGCCCTTAGATGACCTTTGTTGTCCTAATCCTAGATTTTGCTCATTTTGCCTTATTAGGATATTTTCCATCCTTTTTAGGATCGTTTCCATTTTATCAAGTCTTGACCTCAAGACTTGATTTTCTTCCCATAAATCCCTAGATTTAGGTTTTCTATTTAATCCTTGAGCGTTTTTATTTCTAGGCTTATAGTTATTGACCTTAGTGTTCTTGCCAAGATTTTTATCTACATTCCTAGTCCTAGGTGTAGTGGTTTTAGCATGTAGAGCCATATAATTTTCATTAATGTCTCCATGCTTCCTGTTCTTATAGTAAATAGCATTAAAATGATATAAGTTAGAACTAGCATGCTTTTTACCATAATTTAAAGGGGTAAGCTCAATAAAAGTTACCTTTCTTTTTACCTTGGAGGCTCCCCCTTGAATTGAGCTTCCTCCTTGAGCATTTACCACCTTCTTCCCCTTAGGGCATTGACTTCGGTAATGCCCTCTTTGTTGGCACAAGAAGCACATAATGTACTCCTTGCTCTTTTTTGTTGTGGGGATGGTCTCCTTGGACTTCTCCTTGCCCTTGGGTGCCACTTGGCCTTTCTTCTTGGCCAAGTTGGGATACTTGCTCTTGTAGTGCCCATTCTCCCTACACTCAAAACATATAATATGATTTTTATTATTAATTGAGATATTTTTACCTTCACATGTAGGGATGACACTTGGTCCTCCATGTGATGTGGATGTAGAGGCTTCCTCTTGATCCGATAGTGATGCTCCTCCATTAGATTTAACTTGACTTGTGGAGGTGGAAGCTACTTCATCCTCTTCTCCTCTTGACCCGGATGTAGAGACCTCTTCTTGCTCCGGTGTCAAGGATCTACACTCCCCCTCAATCCTAGAGGTGGAGGCTTCTTCATCTTCATCTTGTATGTGAAATAAAGAGAGTGCTCCCTCTTTGCCTTTTTCATTGAATTCCTTTGAAGATGAGGCTTCTTGGACTTTTTCTTCAGAAGTTGAGCATCTCTCAACCTCGGAGTCCAAATCCTCTTGATCTTGATCCAATGAGTCACCCTCTTTGGATTCTTCTTGAATTGGTATAGTGGAGGGGATCTCATGAATCTTTGCCAACTTGCTCCAAAGCTCCTTGGCATCCTTGAATTCTCCAACGTGAGCCAAAATATTACTTGGCAATAAATTGACCAAAAGCTTGGTCACTTTTCCATTTGTCTCGCTCCTTTGAACTTGCTCTTAACTCCATTTGCTTTTCTTGAGAGGCTTGCCCTTGGAGTTTGTTGGAGCTTTAAAACCTTCTATGAGAGCAAACCATTGCTCTATCTCCATAATCAAGAAATTCTCGATCTTTGATTTCCAAAGATCGAAGCTTGTTGAAGTAAATGATGGAGGCACCCTTGTGTCGAATCCAAGCCCGTCTTGGAATTCCATTTGAAGTTGAGCTTCTTGTGATGAAGTCTTTGATTTGTAGAATTGCTCCAACTTCTTCACCCTCTAGCTTTTTGACCCTTCCGGCAATGATTCCGGTGAAAAGCGGCCTCGCTCTGATACCACTTGTTGGGACCGAATATGCAGCTAGAGGGGGGGGGGGTGAATAGCTCATCGCGTGCTCGTGGTCGGCGTTGCTTGTTTCTTCAAAGATGTGCAGCGGAAATATACAAGAAACAACACACACAATGTTAACAAGTAGATTTACTTGGTATCCACCTCCAAAGGAGGTGACTAGTCCAAGGATCCACACACTCACACACACCTCCACTAATAAACACTCCTTTTCGGTAACTACCGAAGGTGGAGAAGCCCTACAAGTTCACACTACAAGAAGAAAGGGAAAGGATACACAAATACAAGCAAAAAGCTTACAATGAGTATAGAAGACCCTAACCCTAGCTTTCTTCCTCTTGCTGTAGGTCCACCTCTTGACTTGTAAAAACCTCCAAGATCTTCAAGAACTGGCCGTGAGAACCCTGTGGAGAAGCTCTGTGATCGCTGGTGAAGATCGGGAGAAGTGACCGAGAGTTCTACCGAAGGACTCGCACGCCTACAGCCTTTATCTGCGCCAACGATCGGATCCCAATCGATTGGATTGCTCCCAATCGATCGGGGAGGCTTTGGATTGATCTGACGATCGATCCAGAGCACCTCTGTGCTCTTCGGGAAATGCCTGGATTGATCGGCTGATCGATCCAGCCTTTATCGCGTAAAAACGCGCCACCCCAATTGATCCACTGATCGATTGGGGTCTCTGGATCGATCGACCGATCGATCCAGAGACGTTTTGTGCGCTCTGCAACTTGCCCACTCGAGGCTTGTCGTGGGGACCTTCCTAATCGATCGATCGATCGATTGGGCATCAGCCAATCGATCGGCTGATCAACCCAGACATTGGTTTTTGCCCAAAACCAAGTCCCAAGCCCCCAAACCAACATCCGATCAATCCATGACCTGTTGGTTCATCATGTCTAGCATCCGGTCACCATTGACCTGCTAGGACTCCCTCACCAAGTGTCCGGTCAATCCCTTTGACCCACTTGGACTTTTCCTCATCATGCCAAGTATCCGGTCACTCCCTTGACCTACTTGGATTTTCATCAGATGTCTGGTCAACCTTGACCCATCTGGATTTCCTCATGCCAAGTATCCAGTTAATTCTTTGACCTACTTGGATTTCCCAACATCAGATGTCCGATCAGCCTTGATCCATCTGGATTTTCCCTTGCCTGGCTTGACTCACCAGGACTTTCAAACTGCCTAGCTTCACTCATTAGGTCTTTCACCTGGCTTCACTCATCAGGATTTTTCTCTCTGCCTAGCTTCACTCACTAGGTCTTTCACCTGGCTTCACTCACCAGGATTTTCTCTCTGCCTAGCTTCACTCACTAGGTCTTTCACCTGGCTTCACTCACCAGGATTTTCCTTCTGCCTAGCTTCACTCACTAGGTCTTTCACCTGGCTTCACTCACCAGGATTTTCTTTCTGCCTAACATCCCAGTTAGGACTTCCCAGTCAAGTATCTGGTCAACCTTGACTTACTTGACTCTTCTTCAACCAACCTGATCAGACCCTGATCAGAGGGGAATTGCACCAAACAATCTCCCCAAATGAACAACTGCACCTGCACTTGTCCATATCATCGAAGTCTTGTATTGTCAAACATCGAAACTCAAACCAAGGCTCAAGCTTGGTCAACCAGGTCAACCTTGACCTGAGGGATATTGCACCAACATTACTTGTCACTTGTAAATAGAGCTAATATAAAAATAGTCCAAGCATGGGTCCCCAAGTCGAACTTGGTTAATCAAGTTATACTTGGTCAATATTGGGTCCCCAAGGATCAAATCCACTACCTTGATAGACCCTATCGAGGCTATGATATAGGAGAAGCCAATAGAAAGACCATTGTTATTGATAGATTTGTTTGATGCTTGATTTATAGTTTTTACTATACATGCTTAGATTAGGCTAGATAAGGACATAGGCGTGATTTACACTTGACTAGTTAAACCCAGGAGTTTCAAAAAGAAAATTAAATATCCAATTTTTTTGAAAGGCTTTGTCTAGAAGTGATGGATGATTTCATACCCAAGAAGGCATAGTGTCTTGCAACAGCCTGGAAGTCAATCATTGAAATGAATATTTAATTGACTAATTGTAAAACATGAGTCTAACTCAAATGTAAATCAATCCTTATATTTTAATCTAAATTGAAGATAAAAATTAGTCATCTCACAACAACCCATAAGGTTCCCTGATTGATAAATTAGAAAAGGGTGAGATGGACTTAAATAAAAATTAGAATTAATTTAACCTAATTAAATTTAACTCAATTAATTAATCTAATCAATTAATTTAACCTAATTAATTAATCTAATCAATTAATTTAACCTAATTAATTTAATCTAATCAATTAATTTAACCTAATTAACTTAATATAATCAATTAATTTAACATAATCAATTTAATCTATTTAATTAATTTAACCTAATAAATTAATAAATCTAATTCAATTAAAGTTATTAATTAATCTAAATCAAGAAATCTAACCAATCATTAACTTAACTTAATAAAACTAATTAACTTAATTCAATTAAACACAAAATCATCTCACAATCACCCATAGGAATAACATATTTGACAATCTAGATCGGGTGAGCTGGAAAATTAAGGAGTTTATTTCAATCAAACTATGTTTTAATTCATCAAATTGAACCAAATCAAATACTTTATGTATATGAACATAAAGATTTGGATTAATGGATGTTAGATAGTGAATGCTCCAGGCACATGATTGGAGACAGATTGAAATTCATTAAGCAAAAATTCAAGAACCTAGGGTCAGTTGCATTCGACAATGATGGAACACTTAAGGTGATCGAAACAGGTAATATCCAACTGAGTTCCAATTTCTATATTCGAAATATTTTATTGGTTGATCAACTGAATTTTAACTTACTTAGTATAGGGACAAAAAAACATGAACATACCAACTATAGATGTCAAATCTTCTTCATAGGATTCGTCATCATTGGTATTCTCCTTCACCGTAGCAGTTGATCTGCAATTGTTTAGTCATTAACTTTGTTGCTAATGGATGATAATCATTAATATGCTCAGCTAATAACTTATGCTCTAAGGAGATAATTAATGGACGCATACCCCTGCTGCAATACTGGACAGCTGCACTTGTCGTGCGAGACATCACGATGACCACATCCATGACATAGCCCGGATTTTGAGGTTGACGTCTCTTTTGAAGATTTCAATCATTTTCCACAACCCTTTGCCCTTACTAAAGAAGGATCAACAATAGAGGGGCCCCCATCAATGCCTTTCTTCTTTTCACCTGGGTTATCAATTTTTCGACTAATATTCAGCTCTTGAATTTTACTATATATACAATCGAATTGGTCATCCTGTTGGGGCAATTTTCCTAGGTCAAGTTTGACCAGTTTGACTAAGCTTGAGTTGAGTCAAGCTTGAGTCGAGATTTGAGTTTTGATGTTTGACAATATATGGAGATTGCTAGGGCAATCGTCCGGTTGTGGAGATGGTCAAAGGGTTGACCATGTTAAGAAGAAGACAAGTCAAGTAGGTCAGGAATGACACGAGAATTGACTGGGTAAGTCCTAACTGGAGGTTAGGTGTCTGGAAGTCCTAACTGGAGGTTAGGTAGTGGAGAAGTCCTAACTGGAGGTTAGGCAGTGGAGAAGTCCTAACTGGAGTTTAGGTAATGGGAAAGTCCTAACTGGAGTTTAAGCATCTGGGAAAGTCCTAACTGGAGGTTAGGCAAGAGAGAAGTCAAATAGGTCAAGGTTGACAGGAGACTTGACTAGGAAAGTCCTAATTGGAGATTAGGCAAAGGTAAGTCCAACAAGAAAGTTGGCAAGAGTGAAAATCCAAGTAGGTCAGTGTTGACCAGATTTGGTGGTGAAAGTCCTGATAAGTGAGATCAGGCAATTAGAAAGTCATAGTATAGCTAGGCAAAGGGAAAGTCCTGGTGAGGAGCCAGGCAATTGGAAAGTCCAAGTGTGATCTTGGCAGAGCAAGTCCTAAGGTGATTTGGCTAGGAGAACCCAATAACTAGGATGAGGCCAATGGAAGCTCTAGAAGGCAAGGCGTGAAGGATGGGGAGATATCAGAGGGACGCAAGGCTGATGGAGGAGGCTAGAAGGCTAGTTCAAGGTTGGTCGGGAGTAGCAAAATGCTAGGCATGGATACCAACAGGTTATGGTTGACTGGGAGTTGGGTTTGGGACCTTGAATTTGAGTTTGAGGCAAGTTCAGGGTGTTCAATTGATCGGTCGATCAATTGAACCAGTGTCCAATCGATCGGTTGATCGATTGAACCAGTGTCCAATCGATCAATCGATCGATTGAACCAGTGTCCGATCGATCGATCGATTGGACTGTGCTGCGAGTATGAGATGTGTTAGAGTGTATACTAAAAGTCTAGCTTTTGGTATAAACATTTATCTAGAAATAAGAATCACATTGGTCAAATGTCTACATTTATGATAAATGTAGTTGTTCAATTAATTTATATTGTAGATAACATGGTGTGTGGTGTCACACATAGAGGATCATGTTATCAGTACTGTAGGTCCCTTTGGAGGCCGGCAAGAGGGGAGGGGTGAATTGCCTTACAAATTAAAACTCGAACCTTTCTCGGATTTCAACTATATAATGAACACTTGTAATAAATAAATAAAAGAGACTAAGTAAAAAAAAACAGACACCAAAGTTTTACTTGGTTTGCAATCAGGGGATTGCTAATCCAAGGAATGTAAGCGCACTATCTGATTCTCCTCTGGGCGGAGTAGCCTCTTTACAACGTTGACAGCACAAATGAAAATAACAGAATTGAAAGCACAGAAAGAATTGATTACAAGTGAGTTGTTGTGAATGTATGGATCAGTACTTTATTTATAGTACTGGTCCGGGCGCCTGGAAGGGGTTCCGGGCGCCTCCCGGGGGGATAAATTTTATCCCCCAATGGTCAGCTCGCGATCAGCTTCGATCTGGTCAAGTATGAACCCCCGGGCACCCGGACCTGTCAAGTCAACAAAGTTGACTCTGGTCCAGGCTCTTTGCTCCGGTTCAGCTCGTCTCAGTTCGGCTCGTCTTGGTACGGGTCTGTTCGCTTCGGCTCCGCTAGCTTGGGTGATCTCGGCCTTCCGGAATAGGGCTCACCCGAACCCATGTTCCGGCCTTCTCCTCGAGCAGCCTTCCTTCCCGATTTCTCGTCCCTCGAGCGCCGCGCACGCTCTTCTCGTCCACCGGTGTACTCTTCTGTGGACACCTCGTCCCTCGGACGCACCAAGCCCGTCGGCTCTCTCTCCCGTGCCGTCCTTCTCGCTAGCCGCGTCTTCCGCTCGACTTCCTGTGTTCCTAAGCTCCTGCACACTTAGACACAAGGGTTAAACAAACACAGGACCTAACTTAGCTTGTTTGATCACATCAAAACACCTTGGGGTTCCAACAATCTCCCCCTTTTTGATGTGAGCAACCCAAGTTAAGTTAGGGTAAACATATGCAATAAAAACAATTTATATTCAAATAAGTCCAAATATTTTTCAATTGAAAAATTATAGTACGTATAGTACCTACCTCCCCCTAGACTTAACATACTTCTCCCCCTTTGATCACATAAAAATTGGGGTTATAAACAAGTCTAAGGTAAAGTCAAACAAAAACTTTAAGTGTAAAATATTTAATAATGTCTAAGTAAAGACATTCTGCAGAATTTTTCTTTCGAGAAAAAAAAAATTTAAGGAAAACAATTTTAAGATAAAACAGTCATAAGTATTTGAAAAAAAATTTTAAGCTTGAAACTTATTTCAACATTCCCAATTTTTTTTTAAAATAAAATTCTAAGTTAATATTCATAAGAAACAATTCTACGTCAATTTTTTAAAAAAATTATAAGGCAATATTATCATAAAAAAAATTATTAGTAAAAAAAAGTTTTTTTTTCTTTTAAATATTTTAAGTCAAGTTAAAAAAAATAAATATTTTCTAACACAAATTGAATAACTATTTTAAAGCATTAAGTAATTTAAATTAATGCTTTTTCAGTTAGTCAATTAAACTTTTCATTTCGATACTTGGCTTCTAGGTCGTGGCGAGGCACTAGGCCTTCTTGGTTATTGGAGCAACAACCACTTCCTTAGACAAAGCCTCATAAAGAAATTAGTTGTTTAATTTCCTTGCTGAAAATGCTAAGTCTGATTTTAATTTTAAATTAAATAGGTTTTTGGAACCCAATAGAGGTTCCTACCTACAGGATTAACCAAGTATTTCCTAGGTATATAGATTTTTGATATATTTCTAATTTGACTTTGATGAAATCTGTAATACCAATTTAAACCTCTATAATTGCTAAAAGTAGAAATATTTGAACCATTAGATTTTTTCAATCTTTCTATTTCTTCAATCTTTCTATTTCTTCTTTTAGTTTTTCATTTTCAATTTTTAATTTTTCAAAATCCTCTATAAGACATGATTTTGCCAAAATTCTCTTTGTTTCTAAACTTTCATTTTCTAATTTGGCATTTTTATTTTCTAATTTATACATGGATTTAGTCATAGCTTTGATACCAAAGTAAAGTTCATCAGGGGGTAAGAGGCATACCTCACTTACCATATCAGACTTGAAGCTTGAATCTCCCCCTACTTTGCTACTTCCATCTGAGGTCGCTCCCCCTTCATCGATGCTGGGTTCTGATGTATTTTGTCCTTCGTAGCTTGCCATCAGTACTATCTCGGCATATTCTTGAGCTTCTGATTCGGATGAAGAAATGTCGTCCCAAGTTGCTTTTAGGTTGTGTCTCTTGGGTGTCTTCATTTTGACCTTCTTGATTTCTGGGCAGTCTTCCCTTAGGTGTCCCTCCTTCTGACACTGGTAGCACCGCACCTTTCTTCTACCTTTTTGATTCTTTTTGTTCTGCATTTTAAATTTATTAGATCTAAAAAACTTTTTAAAGTTTCTTACCATGTACGCTTCTTGATCGTCTTCGGAGTCTGACTCGAGTTCATCCTTATTGGTTGCGTTCAGTGCTATAGACTGGGTTGTGTCCTTTGATATCTCTGCACATCTAGTTTCGTGAAATTCAAGGGTAGAAAAACATTCCTCTAATGTACTTACCTCCAGGTCCTTTGAGATGTAGTAGGCGTCGATGATTGACGTTCACTCTGGAGTTCTGGGAAATGCATTGAGTGTGTAGCGTATGCTGTCCCGATTTGTTATCTTTTCTCCGAGGTTCTCGAGATCAGTAATCAGTTCTTTTACCTTTGCGTGTAGATTGGCTACCTTCTCACCTTTTTCCAGACAAATGTTCATCAACTTGTTCCGGAGGATGTCTCTTCTAGCGAGCTTCGCTTCGGACGTGCCTTCGTGGAGTTCCAAGAACTTCTCCCAGAGTAGTTTCCGATGCGGTTGACCTCTTGAGGCAGTAACACGCTCAGCAGGTGATGTTCCGCACGGTTGTTTGCTACCGACTCATTCTGCTCTTTCTTTGTCCAATCGCTCTCTTCTTTTTCTTTTTCATCTTTATCTATTGGAGCTACAAAATCGTATTTCATAATAAACCGAATTTCAAAATCTGTTTTTAGGAATACCTCCATACGACGCTTCCAGTCTGCGAAGTTCCCCTCGAATTTTGGTGGGACGATGGTTGGTCCGTCCATCTTGTTACTTCGATCGGCGGTTAGTCCGATACCACTTGTAGGTCCCTTTGGAGGCCGGCAAGAGGGGAGGGGTGAATTGCCCTACAAATTAAAACTCGAACCTTTCTCGGATTTCAACTATATAATGAACACTTGTAATAAATAAATAAAGGAGACTAAGTAAAGAAAAGCAGACACCAGAGTTTTACTTGGTTTGCAATCAGGGGATTGCTAATCCAAGGAATGTAAGCGCACTATCTGATTCTCCTCTGGGCGGAGTAGCCTCTTTACAACGTTGACATCACAAATGAAAATAACAGAATTGAAAGCACAGAAAGAATTGATTACAAGTGAGTTGTTTTGAATGTACGGATTAGTACTTTATTTATGGTACTGGTCCGGGCGCCTGGAAGGGGTTCCAGGCGCCCCCCGGGGGGATAAATTTTATCCCCCAACGGTCAGCTCGCGATCAGCTTCGATCTGGTCAAGTATGAACCCCCGGGCGCCCAGAATGGTTCCGGGCGCCCGGAGGTCCGGGCGCTCGGAATTGATCCGGGCGCCCGGACTTGTCAAGTCAACAAAGTTAACTCTGGTCCAGGCTCTTTGCTCCGGTTCAGCTCGTCTCAGTTCGGCTCGTCTTGGTCCGGGTCTATTCGCTCCGGCTCCGCTAGCTTGGGTGATCTCGGCCTTCCGGAATAGGGCTCACCCGAACCCATGTTCCGGCCTTCTCCTCGAGCAGCCTTCCTTCCCGGTTTCTCGTCCCTCGAGCTCCGCGCACGCTCTTCTCGTCCACCGGTGTACTCTTCCGTGGACACCTCGTCCCTCGGACGCACCAAGCCCGTCGGCTCTCTCTCCCGTGCCGTCCTTCTCGCTAGCCGCGTCTTCCGTTCGACTTCCTGTGTTCCTAAGCTCATGCACACTTAGACACAAGGGTTAAACAAACGCAGGACCTAACTTAGCTTGTTTGATCACATCAAAACACCTTGGGGTTCCAACAAGTACCTTATAAATTATAAACAGTAGCTCATGACCAAGATGGAAAGGAACAAACCATTGGAAGGTCGTAGTGTAATTAGGTATTAGTTTATCTTAACTATATAATTACACTAGTACACTTAGAGTGTATTGAGTAGGACCATTAAAGGTCGTTTCTTTTATACTGACTTTATAAAGGAACAAAGACCTCAGTTATTATGCAAGTGTGTGCTCTTAATCCTAATATAATAACAAGCACATATATTTGATATTTATTTTTTTAATTTATCAATCGGTGAGATTTAGTTCGATAAATCAATAAGCCCGATAAGTTGGGAAATGATATCACTTATAGTGTGTGTTGTTGATTATAGAAGGAAACTGTGTCCTAGTGATCTAGGTTGATAATGTCCCCAAGAGGAGCTCATAAGGATTGTCATGTTAAACCCTGCAGGTGGATTTAGTCCAACATGACGATAAAGTTGAGTGGTACTATTCTTAGACTAAGATATTAATTAAGTGAGTTGTCAGTAACTCATTTAATTAATGGACATTCGACATCTTAAACACATAGAGACTAACACACTCATAATAAGAAGGAGCCCAAAATGTAATTTGGGATTGGTGCGGTAGTTCAATAATAGTTCTTTAGTGGAATGAATTATTATTGATGAAATTAAGTTATGTGTTCGGGGCGAACACGGGATGCTTAATTTTATTGGGAGACCAAAATCAATTTCTCTTCTCGGTCCCTATCGTAGCCTCTTGTATATAGAGAATTATACCCACATTCTTACCCAACCTATAGGGGCCGGCCAAGCCAAGCTTGAAGCTCAAGCTTAGGGTCGGTCAAGCCTAAAGGTTGAGCCTTAAGGTGATCGGCCAATTGCTTGGAGTCCAAGCTTAGGTGGTCGGCCACATAATATTAAAAAGGAATTTTTATTAAAATTATTTCTTATGTGAATATCATGGTTTTAAAAGAGAGTTTAAAAATTAAAATATTTCCTTTTATAAGATTCTACAAAAGATTAAGAAAAGATTTGAAATTTTCCTTATTTGTAGATTGAAAGGTAGATTTTAATTTTGAGAAAACTTTCCTTTTTTAAACCATGTTCATGATTTAAAAGAGAGTTTAAAAATTAAATATCTCTTTTATAAGTTTCTACAAGAGATTAAGAAAAGATTTGATATCTTTCCTTATTTGTAGATTAAAAGGAGATTTTAATTTTTTTAAAGATAACTTTCCTTTTGGAAATTATCCACATGTTTAAAAGAATGATTTTAATTTATATAATTTATTTTTTATAATCCACCATGAAGGGAAAAATTATTGGAGAAATTTTTTATAAAATTTCCGGAAGCAAATAAGGAAGTTTTAATTTGTGTTTAAAATTTTATTTGCTTGAAGATTTTGTTGTGGCCGACCATATGATTTAAGAAAAGGTTTTTAATTTTAATTATTTAAATTTCCTTTTCATGGCAAAGGAATTAAGGAAGTTTTTATTAAAATTTTCTTATTTGCCAAGACCAAGGAATATAAAAGAAGGGGTAGAGGTGTCTTCATGGCTAACGACTCTATTATTTTTCTCCTCTCTTTTTCTCCTTGGGTGTGGCCGGCCCCTCCTCTTTCTCTCTTCTCCATCTTGTGGCCGAACCTCATCTCATCCTTGGAGTCCTTGTGGTAGTCGGATCTTGCTTGGAGAAGAAGGAGAGAAAAGGAGGCGATATTTCTAACATCCCTTGGAGCTTGGTGGTGGCCGAACCTCTTCATCTTTGGAGGAGCTTTTGGTGGTCGAAACCTAGAAGGAAAAAAGAAGGTGCTTGGTGGTTCTCATCTCAGAAGATCGTTGCCCACACAACGTCCGGGTTAGAAGAGGAATACGGTAGAAGATCAAGAGGTTATTTGCTTACAAAGAAAAGTATAACTAGTAATTATTTTTTGCATCATACTAATTTTCTTTGTATAGTTATTTTTGAAAATATCAAACACAAGAGGCATGTGATTCTAGAGTTTTTGGATTTGTTTCGAATTTGTGTTTTCTTTGTTTTCGAATTTATGATTCGATTGTTCTTTTTGGTTAACCTAGAGTTATTTAAGGAAATTAAATATTAGCTTTCCTTAAAAGGCTTTGTCTAAGCAGTGGTAGTTGCTCCCATATCCAAGAAGGTCATGTGCCTCCCCATGTAGTCCTGGAAGCCAATTTTGAAAATTAATATTTAATGGAATTAATAACATAGGTGGATTTGAATCAATAGTGTTAAGTTCCGCTTGCGATTCAAATCTAAACCATTAAGAACAGATAAGTTAAATTTGGAATCAATGATGTTAAGTTCTGTCTGCGATTCCTAATTTAACTTCTAAAGAACACAATAGGTTATTTAAGGAAAGGTTCGACACTTGTACAAAATTTTTGTACAGTGGAGCCGATACGATTTTCCTAGGACTAACCAACAGGATGGCCCCAATCGATCGGCTGATCGATTGGGAGCATTACTCGCAAGCACAGAAGTCATTCCAATCAATCGGGTGATCGATTGGAGCTACCAATCGATCGGTGGATCGATTGGGACCTAGAGTTCTCGTGCGAGGAGTCGCGAGAACAGCTGGATCGATCGGTCGATCGATCCAGACATTTCCAGAGAGCACAGAAAGGTGCTGAATCGATCGGTCGATCGATTCAGGTAGTCCCAATCTATCGGTCGATCGATTGGGAAGTGACCGTTGGGCAAGAAACGAGCAATGGACGGCTAGGATTGTGCAGATGTGACGTGGCAATCTATTGGGACTAATTTGGATCGATTGGGAGCACTGTATAAAACCTGGGCGGAGCGTTTTCTTCAGCAGAACTTTGCGTTCTTCCTGCGATCTTTCGTGCGATCTTCACCGAGCTTCCTCCAATCTTCACCGCCAGTTCTTGAAGACTCTTGGGGTGCATCTCCAAGGTTCAAGAGGCAACCTACATCAGCAAGATCAAGCAAGGAGAGGTTTTATTTTATATATTTGTGTATTTTCTTCTTGTTTGAGTGATTCTTGTTGTAAGGTGTTTGTGTAAGGCTTCTCCGCCTTCGGCTGCAACCGAGAATGAGTGTTTCATAGTGGAGGTGTGTGCTCGGTGTGTGGATCCTTGGATTAGTCACCTCTTCTTGAGGTGGACACCAAGTAAATCCTTGAGTTAACATTGTGTGAGTCTTGTATTTCATTTCCGCTGCATATCAACAACAAGACGAAGCAGACGACGTAAGGAGCGTGACGAAACGCTATTCACCCCCCCCTCTAGTGGGCATATTGGTCCCAACAATTGGTATCAGAGCGAGGTCGCTCTTCTACGGACTAACCGCCAAGAGAGCAAGAAGCTAGAGGAAGAAGATGGACTTGGGAGGTCCACTTGGATGGGACATCCGGATTCCTCCGCCATATGACAAGGAAGACTTCGCCTTTTGGATGAATCGGCTGGAGACATGGTTCCAAATGGATTGGAACCAATGGATGGTCTTGGAGGACCCATTTGAAGCTCCAACGGATAAGAAGGGGAAGCGCCTCCGACCTCGACATTGGACCGAGGAACAAAAGGAGCAAGCGGAGGCGGATAAGGGTGTAACAAATATATTGTTAAATTTATTACCTTCTAATATCATTGTGAGTGTAGGTGAATACACAAGTACAAGTGATCTTTAGAAAAGATCATTGCTTATCATGAGACCCCTACACAACTCCAAGGAGTGGAGAAGCCCAAGGAGAATGCCATATTGGTCCAAGAAGAGAAGGACCAAAAGGATGTTGACACGAGTCCAACATTCGAGGAAGAAAAAGAAGAGGAGAAGGAAGAAGATGAGAGACCCTCTACATCTTCAAGAGAGGAAGAGGTGGAAGCATCCACATCCTCAAGAGTTAAAAAGGTGGAAGTGCCCACACCCTCAAGAGAAGAAGAAGAAGAAGAAGATGATGCAATCTCCACAATGCAAGCTACATCAAATGGAGAATCAAGCATCATCCCTACAAGCAAAGATATAGGAACTCCAATTGTAAATAACAAAAATCATATAATTTGCTTTGAGTGTAGAGAGCATGGGCACTACAAGAGCAAGTGTCTCAAGTTGGCCAAAAAGAAGAGCCAAGTAGTACCCAAGGGCAAGGAGAAGCCCAAGGAGACAATCCCCACAACAAAAAGGAGCAAGGAACACATTGTGTGTTTCTTGTGTAATCAAAATGGACATTAACGAAGTCAATGTCCAAAGGGGAAGAAGTCAATCAAGGTCAAAGGAGGAAGCACAAGTCTAGGGAGAGCTTCCAAAGTAAAAACTAAGGTATCATTTAATAAACATATTTCTTTGACACATGATAAGAAACATGTTAGAAATAATTCTTATTATTTTAATGCTAATTATCATGAAAGTAGGAAGCATGATGGCACTAATGGTAAATACATTCCGCCTCATGCTAGAACTACCACACCTAAGGTTAGGAAGGTAGATAACCATGTAGGCAATAACTCTAAGGACTTTAGATATATGCCTAAAAATAGAAATGCTCATAGGGGTCAAGAAAAATCCAAACCTATGGATTTAATGACAGAGAACCAAGTCTTGAGGTCAAGACTTGATAACTTAGAAAGAACCCTAGCAAGAATGGAAAATATGCTTAAGGGTCAAAATGAGCATAACCTAGGTTTAAGGAACCAAGAAACATCAAATGGTAAGATGGGTTTGGGATACAAACCTAAATCTAGTAACCATAGAGGTTTGGGATACAAACCTAAAGCCAAGAAGGATGTGACTTCCTTTCATAAGGTTTCATATAGTTATGGGACCAACCCTAGAATTAGAGATCAAGTCAAGGATACTAGGGAAGGAATCTCTAAAGGTCCTTTTGGCAAGACCAATGTGACTAAGACTTCTAAGAAGTCTAACAAAGTTACAAAGAAGGTCACAAGGAAGACCATTCCTAGAGTTGCCCTAGTAAAGGAGACTAAGGCTCCAAAAAGGCCAAACAAAGTCACAAATAAGGTTACAAGGGGAGTTAGCCCCAGGAGTGACCTAGTAGAAGTGACCAAGGCTTTTAAGAAACCTAGAAAGGTCCTTAGGATGGTATCTAAAATCTGGAGTGGCTCCTACATGGTGTAGCATCTAATCTGCAGTAACTGCTACACGATGTGGCAGCTAATCCGTAGTAACTGCTACACAGTGTAGAAGTTACTCTTTAGAAGCTGCTACACGTGGTAGCTGTTGGGGCCTTGACGTCCGCTAGAGGGGGGGTGAATAGCGTCTCACCCAAATTGATGGCTTCCTACGTATTCGTTAGTTGCATAGTGGAATAATACAAAACTAAATATGAATATGAAAGCTAAAGACAAATAAAGGATATGCAAACCAATGCACGTCAATGTAACGTGGTTCGGAGATAACTTGCTCCTACTCCACGGCTGTCCGTAAGGTGGACGATCCCGATCCTTCGGTGGATTAACCCCCGGCAAACTCCGGCTACTCAAGCAACTCCTTATGGGTGGAGAAACCTCACCACAACACGAACCAAGAACACTTGGACACAAGAGAACCTTAAGCACGTTTGGTGACTACTAATTAGGCTTTAATCAAGTCTAATTTCGTCACCTTGGCCGACCATCCCAAGCTTCTTCTTATAGAGCTTGGAGAAAATCAGTAAACTGATTTGCCCGTTACCAGTCGACTGATCCTTGCACCAGTTGACTGGTGCCAGCCCAACGACTCTCTACAGTGCACCAGTCGATTGCTACAGTCATCAGTCAACTGCTACAATACTGCTACAGTAACGCTACAGTACTGCTACAGTAACGCTACAGTACTGCTACAGTGAACCCTAATTTTAGGATTTTTACCTCGAGTACATTCACTCAGCACTCGTTCTCGCCCGACCAACCTAGACCTAGCCTTCTAGCCTCCTTCATCAGCCTTGCGTCCCTCGGATGCCTCCCCATCCTTCACGTCTTGCCTTTTGGAACTTCCATCGGCCTTGTCATTATTGTCAGGTCTTCCTTTGCCAAGAGGTCGCGCCTCCGGGACTTCATCCATTGTCAAGTCACACTTGGACTTACGTTGCCAAGACTACATACTTGGACTTACACCGCCAAGACTACATACTTGGACTTTCCTCCTTTACCAAGATCACACTTGGACTTTCCTTGTTGTACCTGTATCCTGCACACTCACAATGCATATCAAATACAACAATAAACCTAACTTAAACCTTTGTCCAAACATCAAAACCTAGAGTACCTAGATTGCTCCAACAATCTCCCCCTTTTTGATATTTGGCAACCTGTTTAAGTTAGGGAAACATAAATACAATACATATGCAAATAAATATGCAAATCAACTCATGCATAAATAATGGAACTTAAATCCCTAGGCTCCCCCCTTCACCTAAGCTCTTCCTTGAGCTAGGATTTCCCGCAAAGGTAAACTTCTCCCCCTTTGCCTAAGCAATTGCTCCCCCTTCACCTATGCTCCCCCTCGAGCTAGGATTTCTTGCAAAGGTGTATAGGTTTCCCACTTAAACCTAAACTTCTCCCCCTTTGCCATACATCAAAAAGAGCTCCAACAATATCCCAATTGTTGAAAACATGTCATCCAAATTGACCCTAAACTAATGTATTTATCCCCCATAGATCTCATACATTTAAATGAGTTGACACGATCAAGAACAACGTTGAAAAACACTTTTAGGCTGGTATCAGTCGACTGAACTAGGTACCAGTCGACTGCCCCCTTCGACACAACCTTACAGAAACATTCTGTGGTCAAAAAATATTGTTACCAGTCGACTGGTATTGGTACCAGTCGACTGCCCTCATAAAAAGTGCTCACAGAAACATTCTGTGCTAAAAAATACTGTTACCAGTCGACTGATATCTGCACCAGTCGACTGGTACCCTATTTCTGCAAAAATTAGCCTTTTCTGGGCAACTTCAGAAATGCACCAGAAATTCTACAGACCTCCAAAAAATCCCAAATTTTGTGGAGAGGTCTATTTTATCCATATATACTTGGAAAAAATATATATAAAAATATATTTATCACAGATCCCAAGATTGACATAAAATTCAAAACTAGCTAAATGATTCAATTGAACCTTGACCTAAAGTCCTAATTTTGGCTTCCTCTTGATGTATCTGCCCATACTAAACCACAATACTTTCCTAGCATGGGTTTATATGGCATCTATATATCAAAAACTAATTTTCATGCAATATGAACCCAATTCATATTTCTATGCACGAAACACATCCCAATTGTGCCAACCCACTAGGTTAGAGACTTAAGTCTGTCTCCTAACCACTTGGCACATTTGATAACCCATCTATCATGGGTCCCAAAGGCTCTTCCTAACCTTAGGAATCTTAACTTTAGTCACCTCCCTTGGTGACTCATCTACTATGGCTAGGCCACTTCGGTGCACCTTGGTTGACACTTGGCCTACTAAACTCACCTTCTTAACCTTAGACACCTTGTCTTTGGTTAATTTCTTCTTGTCCTTAATCTTGGACACCTCATCCTTGCTATAATTATATGCTACCCTAGCATATTCCTTCTTTTTGGCCTTGGATGACTCTCCCTTATCCTTGGTAACACCTCCCATACCAATGTCATGTGCTACCTTAACACTTGACCTCCTTTTGGTCTTGGAAAAGATTTTTATGTTTTCAAAGAGTATCTCCCCCTAAAAATATGGTCAAACTTCTATCATTGCACCAACAATGACTTGGGGTTCCTAAATAATTAGGAAAACTAAAACTCGAAGTTTTAAGGTTCAAAATTCAATAATGAAACTAAACCTCAACCAAAACTTCACTTTGGTTTTTCTTAACCAATACATACTTGTTTTCATCATGAAAACTCATGTAGACATTATTTAGGGTATACTTTATCAGGGAAAAATAGTTTTCTATAAAAATACTTCCTATTTTCAAAGATTGACACAAATTTGAAAACTCTTGAAAATTTCAATGTTTTCTCCTAGTTTGTGTCTAACTTTCCAATGATGATTACTATCAAAAGATAGTCTTCACCAAGGTTTTTCAAAAGTATTTTGAAATCATTTTTTAAAACCAATATCCAACCACTTTCTTTGGGCTCAATGCACATGACTTGTACATTAGTTTTCCCAATGATTGGAAGACACATAACTATGTGTTTTGATGAACCTAAAACTCAACAAGATGCACTAGATCAACATCTTGAGTTTAGTTCACTATCTTAACATCTCACTTGTATCTAATGTGTATTAAAACACATATAAGTCACCTTATAGTTCTTTGTGAGATGTATATTTGGTCTTGCCCTAAACTAAGGGATCATGCATCTCTATCTAGGCATTGTAAAAATCATGATCATCCATCTAGGATGTCACTTGATATGATCCCTCTTGTTGGGACACTTCCATACATAATAAATGTCTTTTGTCCTTAATTACAAGGAAATTGACATACTGCATGATAATTAATGGCATACATCAAAATAAGCAATTTTCAAAAGTAAAGCATGCTATAGCTACATGATGTATGTATGACATGACATGATATTTTTGTATATTTTATAATAAAATGTGAATGCTAAATATGATGTCATGTCATATGATGGGCAAACAACCATGACAAGTTAGCATAAATAAAATTTACCTAAATTACCTATCTAAGTATTCTTAACCCTAGCTAACTCAAAATTTAACCCTAGATTGCCCAATTGCATCAAGAAAATGTCAAACCCCAACTTGACATTTCTTTAATCTCTTGATTTATTTATGCCAATTAAGATTAAGCACATTCCTCAAATTTTGGCATATTTATCCTTCCAAAGAGGCAATCACCTTATATTTTGAACCCCGGATTTGCCCTTGGTTCCCTAGGAACATACCAAAATCTCAACTTGGTAGTTCATATGATTATCCAAATTGTGCCAATTTAATTCACACATAATTCCTTAAGATTTGGCACATGTTACTCTTCCAAGGAGTAATTACATTTAATTAAAGCATGGATTTTCTCTTAATTCCTTAAGAAAGTATCAAAGTTCTAACTTGACTTTTCTTATACTTTTCTTAAGTGTGCCAATTTAGATTAAGTTCAACTCTTCAAATTTTGGCGCATATATTACTCTTTCAAAGAGTAACCCCATAATCCTTTTCATTTTCAAAAGTTAACAATAACTTTGAAAATGCTCTCAAGTGTCAACTTTAACAAGGTTGGGTTAACTACCCTTCCAATTTGAGTTGACACTCTCTAAACCTATCTAGGGTGTAGAGAATATGTTCCTAGGAACCCAAAACCTATTGGTGCTCCTTAGATGCTCTAGGTACTCACTAGGGATGACTTCCATAGATACCTTCCTAAGGACCTTTCGAGGCTTCTTAGAAGCCTTGGTCACTTCTAGAAATAACTTCCCTTGTAACCTTCTTTGTGACTTTGTTAGACTTCTTAAAAGTCTTAGTCACATTGGTCTTGCCAAAAGTACTTTTAGGGATTCCTTCCCTAGTATCTTTGACTTGACCTCTAAACCTAGGGTTGGTCCCATAACTATATGGAACCCTATGAAAGGAAGTCATATCCTTCTTGGCTTTAGGTTTGTATCTCAAACCTCTATAGCCATTGGATGGCTCTTGTCTAGCTTTTCCAAGGTTGTGCTCACTTTGCCCCTTAAGCAAGTTTTCCATTCTTGCTAAGGTTCTCTCTAAGTTATCAAGTCTTGACTTTAAGACTTGGTTTTCCCTTACTAAATCCATAGATTTGGATTTTTGTTGATTCCTATGAGCATTGCTAGCCTTAGGCTTATATCTAAAGTCCTTAAAATTGTTGCCTAAGTAGTTATCTACCTTCCTAACCTTAGGTATGGTAGATCTAGCATGAGGAGGTATATATTTGTCCTTAGGTTTATCATGCATTCTATTGTCATGATAAATAGCATTATAATGATTTAAATTTGAACTAGCATTCAAATTAGGGTTTACCTCCCTTACCCTTGAAGCTCTCTTCTTCTCCCACTTCTTCAAGTGCGTCAATTTCTTGAGCTCTCCTCTCTTTGGGCACTTTGTGTGGTAGTGACCCCACTCACCACATGTAAAGCACCTAATGTGCTTCTTCTCCTCCTTCTTCTTCCTCCTACAACTCACATTAGTTTCTAAATTAACTTTAATGAGTTTAGGGTTTACCTCCTTTACCTTCTTGAGCAAAAGACACCTACTCTTGTAGTGCCCCATCTTACCACACTCAAAGCATTTGATGTGGTCCTTTGTGCACTTCTTGGTAGTTGAGGTGGAGGGTTGAGCTTCCAAGATCTCCTCTTCTTTGGACTGCTCTTCTTCCTCTTCACTTGAAGATGTGGACGGTTCTACTTCTTCCTCCCTTGATGATGTGGATGATACCTCCTCATCTTCCTTCTCCTCCTCGGATGTTGACCTTATGTCAACATCGGATTGGTCCTTCTCTTCTTGGACCAATGAGCTCTTCTCCTTGGGCTCCTCTACTCCTTGGAATTGTGATGGGTCATCATGATAAGCAATGATCTTTTTCCAAAGATCACATGCACTTGTGCATTCACCTACACTCATAATGATATTAGAAGGTAATAGATTTAACAAAATTTTTGTTACCTCCTTATCCGCCTCCGCTTGCTCCCTTTGTTCCTCGATCCAATGTCGAGGTCGGAGGGGCTTCCCCTTTTTGTTCGTAGGAGCTTCAAATGGGTCACTCAAGACAACCCATTGGTTCCAATCCATTTGGAACCATGTCTCCAACCGCTTCCTCCAATAATTGAAGTCTTCTTTGTCATACGGAGGTGGAATTCGGATATCCCATTCGAGCGGTCCTTCGGACTCCATCTTCTTCTTCCTCTAGCTTCTTGCTCTCTTGGCAGCTAGTCCGTAGAAGAGTGCCCTCGCTCTGATACCACTTGTTGGGACCTTGACGTCCGCTAGAGGGGGGGTGAATAGTGTCCTTTGGTGGATTAACCCCTGGCAAACTCCGGCTACTCAAGCAACTCCTTGTGGGTGGAGAAACCTCACCACAACACCAACCAAGAACACTTGGACACAAGAGAACCTTAAGCACGTTTGGTGACTACTAATTAGGCTTTAACCAAGTCTAATTTCGTCACCTTGGCCGACCATCCCAAGCTCCTTCTTATAGAGCTTGGAGCAAATCAGTAAGTTGATTTGCCCGTTACCAGTCGACTGGTCCTTGTACCAGTTGACTGGTGCCAGCCCAACGGCTCTCTACAGTGCACCAGTCGACTGCTACAGTAATCAGTCAACTGCTACAATACTGCTACAGTAACGCTACAGTACTGCTACAGTGAACCCTAATTTTAGGATTTTTACCTCGAGTACATTCACTCAGCACTCGTTCTCGCCCGACCAACCTAGACCTAACCTTCTAGCCTCCTTCATCAGCCTTGCGTCCCTCGGATACCTCCCCATCCTTCACGTCTTGCCTTTTGGAACTTCCATCGGCCTTGTCATTATTGTTGGGTCTTCCTTTGCTAAGAGGTCGCGCCTTCGGGACTTCATCCATTGTCAAGTCACACTTGGACTTACGTTGCCAAGACTACATACCTGGACTTACACCGCCAAGACTACATACTTGGACTTTCCTCCTTTACCAAGATCACACTTGGACTTTCCTTGTTGTACCTGTATCCTGCACACTCACAATGCATATCAAATACAACAATAAACCTAACTTAAACCTTTGTCCAGATATCAAAACCTAGGGTACCTAGATTGCTCCAATAATAGCATCATCCGACAACTAGATGCCAATGCTACAATGTGCAACAGAAGCTACTACACATTGTAGCAGCTAATCCACTATAACTGCTACACGATGTGGAATCTACGTGTCGCGAGTTTACCCGCAAATGTGTAGCGGCTAATATGTAGTAACTGCTATATAATGTAGCGGCTATTGTTTATAAGTTGCTACACATTGTACCATCTTCGATCACCTAGATACTACTGCAACAATGTAGCAGCTTGTGCCTAATTATAATCAAATAGATAAAAAGTAAAGATGCTCATTTATGTGATCTAAATACAAAATTGAGATTGATGAACTACAACTCTTGTTACGAAGAAGTCTTGGAGACTATAGTTGGTTTTGATAATAACATAAGACAAACAATAATTTAAGCCAAAAAATTAATACAAACACTACTGCGTAAATCATTTGCTTTATAGCATTCTCTAGTGATACATTAAATAGACATAGTTATCGTCGCACTTAGACAGATATAGTTTTATTTTTTTTGTCTCGTAGAAAGGCAGCATCACTATAGAGATGTGAGGCTGAGCTTCACAAAAAGTGATATTTCACTCATTCTTTTAATTTGTAGCCTCCTCTAATGCCCCATTGACTTGGGACATTTGTTGTCGTAGCTGCACAAGTTCAGTTTGATTTCTTTTCTCTTGAAAAAGGGCAGCTTCGAACTCCTTCCTTGCTTAGTTCCGTTGTGCTGTGAGAATCTTAATATAGCCACAAACTATATGATATTCCATGGCTAGATTGAGATACCTGTTACTAATATTGTAGAAAATTTGTGACTCCAAGGAAAGAAAGATACATATAAAATACAAGACGATTGAATAATACCAATCGGGAAGCAGACAAGTCTATTGATACAGATGATCTTTCTGGTGAAGAAGACGCAGAGCTTGAATCCTCTTCGATAGGGGGTTCTTTAACCCCACCCATAGTGGGTTTCGTTTTCCTGCTAGACATGATCATGAAAGAGCTATAATGTGGACCAAAGACAAGGTCACGTGGAAGAGTCAGTTATGTTATTCACCTATTTAAAGGAAAAGATGCGCTAGCAAACCCTACCACTTGATAAAGAGAAGTCAAATGGACGCGTCTTTTCAAGTCAATGGGTCATCGAAACACTCACTACAACCCATTACGAACTGGGAAAAGATAAAGAATTAAAGATCATAAGACAGATAGTAAAGACAAGGATTAATCAACCGTCAGGTATTAAATTCTACCGTGCATTTAATGTTCAAAGGCTGCTACAACATGTCGCAGTTTAAAATGTTTCAATCGAAAATTTACATAAATCTATATTCCGAACAAACTGACTAGCAGCGCCAACGTCAAGCACTTGATGCTGTAAGCACAGATAGAAGCAACAAAAGACTAGCTGCTATAATGTGTAGCAGCTTATTGCTAGTAACAGCTACATGTATTAGCTGCTACAACATGTAGCATTTACTCTAGTGTTATATTTTATGATGTAGCTGCTTTAACGTGCACCAACTAGTGCAATACCTGCTTTAACGCTATAGTAGCTACTGCTGATTAAAATAATTTAACATTTTTTATTACCAAGTTAATAAACATATATAACAATATTATTTTTATCAGCTCTAGATGTACTGCTACAAGGTGGACTCGCTAGCTTCACAATACATGTAGTAACTGTTGCACCCTAGTAGTAACTGAACCATCATTTCCCCATAACACATTAAAGGCAACTGGATAGGGTGGTGAAATATAATTATAATTTATCAAGCTACAGTATTAAAGTGATCTCCTAAAAATTGCTAGCGACCGTGTAGCATGCTACACTCTGCAACTAGTAATAGCGATTAACTGCTACAATGCGTAGCATTTCCTCTAAAGCAGCGACTTTATGTTGTAGCTGCTTCAATGTGTAGCAGCTAGTCTGTAGATTAGTTGTTACACGTTGTAGTAGCTATTGTCGATCATAAAAATATATAATTGTATTTTGCCACATTTAATATAAATAACACTACTACTGGTATGCTTGATATGTGCTATAATTCCTTTAGCTGTTATAAATAGGACTTACCAAGTGGCAACTCATGTTAGCTGCTACAAGGTGGGCTAGGCAGCTTCACAGTATATTTACTGGTGATTTATATTAGAATAATCCAGTTTTTATTTGTCCCTTATATCAGTTACTGCTGATGGACTGCAACACGTTGTAACAGCTACTGCCGATTAACTGCCACAATCTGTCAGCATAAACTTAATCTTTGCCTGCTATACCCTGTTTTAGCTTCGCAAGGCATTGACAGCAGTATATTACAAAACATGTACACAACCTAGGCTAATTTTATGGGAATAAAAAAACCTTTACAATCAGTGTATCAATATGTTTACACCATCACCTTGTCATTAATCCAGTGTTTGCTATTAAAAATTTTATGACCAACATAAAAACTAAACTCTCTCATTCCAGCTTGTCCAAAATCTGTTGGCCTTCGGTACATTAAACTCTCGGTGTATCGCATAAAAAAAATGCACAATCTAACCTGAAAGATAGAGTTTATTTCACACTGTTAATATTATAATTGCTAGCGGAAGTATGGAGATCTATAAAAATTATGAATAAACATATGTATTTACAATTTTACTTGTGTTGGACCCGGGATCGTAGATACCTCAAAGTCTCTAGACATTAGGGAATGTAACCCTAGATATCACATTTCATGGTAGGATGTGTCCATATTTTTTAAAAAATCAGCCTGCATGAATATGAAGTTTGTAATTAATAACACATACATCCAGTAGATTATGATTTACCCAATATGACAGGTACTTACAGAATAAATTAAATAAACTAAATAATTTAAGTTAATTGGAAAATTAGATAAATCAAATAAATAATTTCATTAATGATATCATTTTATCAATATAACTAAATAAAAATATTTTTTAAAAATATTTAATGTTTTATCAGATTTAAAATCTCAGATCAAACGGAGATAATTGAAATTAATTCTATATTTTTTTAGTTTAGCAATAGTTTGATTTTATGTACATAATGTTTATTAAAAAAACATTATGTGATAATTAATTTTAATATTCATTACCTTAAATAAAATAAACATATCATAATCTATCGCTTAATTTATATAACTATCAAATATGCCCTAAAAAATAATTTTCACAAAAGTCTTAAAATAAATGACTTTTTTTTTATCACAATTTTTTTTTTCTGTTAGTTGCAAAGAATCCATACACAAATTTATTTACCGTCCCATTAAATAAGGAATATTCATTAGGGTTTGCTTATCGCCATAATTACCATTCCACCCTCATGATAGATCTTCATAAGGGTGGCATAGTACTTAATCTCCTCCGTGCCTTTAAATTTTGACGAGCAAGATCCATTTCTGCAATACTACAAATAGACCTCACGATTACAAAACCCAAAAGCTCTCCTTCCTCCACTCATCCGCTCCTCATTCCACCTATCCAGAACGTTTTGTGAGCGCAGTCGCCCTTTTTGCCGACTGATCCAAAACATCTTCTTCCTCCTCTTCTGATTTGGAGTTATCCACAGCAGTGGTCGCCTCTCGCGAGTTCGTCCAGTTTCTTCCGGCCGTCTGTCCATCGAAGCAGACCTAAGGTTTGGAGCAGGGGAACTTGTCGCGCCAACTTATTGAAACGACGGCCAACATCTTGTTTCTAACTCTCCTTCCTTTTCTGTAGCTTCAAATTATTTGGATTCCTCAATCTCTTCGTTGTTGCAATTTTGTGTGCTGAGTGAAGTGATATGTCGAAGGAGATGTTTGTCCGAGATCAGATCTGATCTGAATTAATTATACTTTCTTTTTATTTATATTTTTGGTAGTGTTTGATGTGTGATTTTGCTTCATTTAGGGTCTGGAAGTTGTGCAGGGAGTGTTTGACATATCTAGGTGAGATCCGACTTGTAGGCGTGAAGACCAAGATTTTTGAGGTAATTTTGGCTTAGATTTGTTTTTGAGGAAGACTTTTATCCACTTGTTTCTATGAATCATGGTATTGTATGCCCATATGCCCATAAATTTTTGCTCGGGCTGAAATTTGGTTGAGTCAATAAATATTATAATTGAGGAGATTCTATATTTGATATGAGTGTTTGGTTGCTTGTGGTTCTACATCTGTCAAACTTAATTGGTTAATGTTGGTGTGTAGATACAACTGTTAGTTTGTCTTTCAAGGAGTTGTTTTCTGGTTGTTCTTATTGTTGTCTTTCAAATCTTTGTATTTTTGTGTGTAGTAATCTATTGCCAACTTGCACAATAATGCTAGATTTCTTGGTGCTGCTTCCTCTTATGGTTGTTATATTCATTTAGATGATTTTGAAAAGTGTTTATGTTTTCATCATTATCAAACCGTGTTTGCCCTAAAATTCAACACTTTATACAAGGTTATATATATCACTAGAATTTTTAGAAAATCTTTACATCCTCCATAAATTAAAAGTGCTTAATAGGTTAAAATTTGATTCACTGTATTTGAGAGAAGTGCAATATAATGAGACCATACCTCTTTTGTTAATTCTAATAGTTAGTCATAATATTTTCTACCAAAATTGTTAAGAGGACTTAGAATTTTTATAATATATTCAAATCAATTTGAGGCTAAGTCCTAATTTTGCTCACTTGTAAATGTGTTAGGAGATTACCTAGGGCTTCAAGTGGAAAATAATTCTCTCATAATTTTGATAATTTTATAACAAAATTAGGTGCCTAGAAAACTTTGTATATATTACCCCCTTTTATCCCGTCCCTCTCACACCCTAACCACTTGGTGGTCGACTATAAGTTGACCTCATGATTTATTTCCCTTCACATAACCTTGGCACGGGCTGTGAGGAATGCTTGGGGTGAGCGTAATCACCTTTTTCCTATAATATTTCTTTAAAAAATTATTTATTTGTCATCACCATGTCTCTTAGCTGCACTTTATGATTAGGTTTTTTAAAAAATGAATTCATTTATCCATTGATATTTTTAAATATTCTAATCAATAACATGTTTTTCTTATTTAAGATGGAAGAATTTAAGATAGTTATGTAAATTATTCAAGGGATTATTTGTTTTAAATATGAAAGTACACTACATGTTAAAAAACAACCGATGATTTTTTTTTTCAAGTTTATTTATTTCTTTTATATATTAATACTTACTCCCTCTTTTAATATTCATCAAAAAATAGTAAGGTAGAAGAGAACATAATGGTGGAAAAGTATTGTAACATTTGCAACAATTAATAGTATATTCCAGAAATATAAGAGACAGACATAAAAAATATAACAAAAAGTATATCTTAGTCTTTAGGAAGAGGTTTAAAAAGACATCTTTGAAAATCACATTTTCTATGTAAATTTTTTTCAAGAAATTTAAAGATTTAAAGATTTAAAGATTTAAAGATTTCTTGAGATGCTCGTTTAAAGGTTTCTAAGAAAATATTTTCTTGAGTAAACTTTTTTAAAAAATGATTAAGTCAAGAAAGGAATTGAAAATTCTTAAGTGAAAATAAACTTTTGAAAAAATTTCTAAGAATAGTGTAATAGTAAGTTTAAAGGAAAATTTTTAAACTTTGTAAATTTTCTAAGTAATCGTTTTCAAGAATTTCAAATATGTTTGTCAAGAATTTTTAACATAAAATTTCTAAGCAAACTTTAAATAATTTTAAAAAAATCCTAAGACAAATCCAAAATACTTTTAAAGAAATAACTATTTAAGACTAGCCCCCTAACTTCGAGGCTCAGTTGGACACGAGGAACGCGGGCAGCCCGGGGCTGTCTAAAGCCCAAGTCTTGCAGGATGGAGACTTGACATACCAGCGGGCCTGGCATGTGTTACATACATGCCAAGAAGTGAACCGGTAGTGCGCGGGGCACTGTCCAAGTCTAAGTTTGCACGAGGCGGACTTAGCATTCCAGCAGGCGTGGCATGGGCGGAAGCTATGCTAAGCAGCGAAGCATTTGGGCGATGTCGGACTGTCCAAGCCTAAGTCTGCAGGAGGCGGACTTGGCGAACTAGCGGGCGAACTAGCGGGCGTGGCATGGGCGTAAGCCATGCCAAGCAGCGCACCGGCAGTGCGCGGGGCACTGTCCATGCCCAAGTCTGCAGGAGCTGGACTTGGCATCGCGGGGCACTGTCTATGCCCAAGTCTACAGGAGCCGGACTTGGCATACATTTGAACTGTGGCATGGGCGCAAGCCATGCCAAGCAAGTAGAGCGACGGCACGGGGTTGTCCAAGCCCTAGTCTGTAGGAGTCGGACTTGGCAAAGAAGCGGGCGTAGCATAGACATACCAAGCGGCCAGCGGATCGGCAACGCGTGGTTGCCTCGAGTCATGCAGGGGGCAAAGATTTGGCAATCCAGCGAGCATGACATGTGCGCAAGACATGCCAAGCATAGGAGCAGTGCGTGGGGCACTACTCAAGCCCAAGTATGCAGGAGGCAGACTTGTCAAACTCCCGAGCATGGCTATGCGCAAGACATGCCGAATTTGGAGATTGTGACAGTACGTGGGGTGCTGTCCAAGGCACTAGATATGCATGGGTAGACTTGGTGATTATGCGAGCAAGGCATGTGTGTTGGGCATGCCAAGCAGCAAGGATGCGAACGACGGACTTGTCCGTGGTCCGAGCAGATGGACTTACTCGTGTTGTCAAAGGAGCAGACAGACAGACTTGTCTGTGACAACGAAGATGCGGGCAGATGGACTTGCTTGTGGCGCTAAGGAAGCGGACAGATGGATTTGTTCGTGGTGCCAAAGGAACAGAGCCGTGGGCCGAGCACTTGCAGTGCATACAGACTTTGGCGCGGGGCCAAAGAAGCAGTGCCATGGACCAAGCGGACAGATGGACTTGTCCGTGGAGCGAGCAGACAGACTTGCTCGTGTTGCCAAAGGAGGAGACAGACGGACTTGTCTGTGGCAACGAAGGTGCGGGCAGATGGACTCGCCCGTGGCGCCAAGGAAGCGGACAGACGGACTTGTTCGTGGGTGCCAAAGAGATGGAGCCGTGGGCTGAGCACTTGGCGTGCAAATAGACTTTAGCGCGAGGCCAAAGAAGCGGAGACATGGATAACGCGGACAAATGGACTTGTTCGTGGTGCGGACAGATCGACTGCCCGTGGTGTCAAAGATGGATAGATGGACTTGTCCATGGTGCCGAAGATATGGAGCCGTTGTGCGAACACTGGGCGGATAGACAGACTAGTTTGTGGGTGCCAACGAAGCCTGATCGTGGTCAAGCACAAGGGGTGCAGATTGACACTTGGCATGGACCAATGCAGTGGAGCCATGGAGGCAAAGCACAAGCGGTGCATGCTGACACTTGGCCTAGGGCCAATGTAGCATGATGATGGGCCAAAGCACAAGGTGTGCAGGTTGACACTTGGCGTGGAGCCCATGCGGCCAAGACATGTGGACAAAACGGTTTTGTAAGTTGTTAGTTTTGTACATATGACACAAGTGGTTGGTGTAACCATCATGGAAGTTGATACAACCATCATGTAATTCCTTTGTAACCACTGTCTATGCATGATAAATAGGTATGGTGGGTTCATTGGCAAAGGGTGCGAAGGCTTGTGGCAAGTGTGCCAAGGTTGGTGTGCTCATGTCGCCAGCGGATGGATGGTAGAGGTAAGAGAAGACATCTTCTGGAAGGATTGGAGCGCAGACTGAAGACGAACCCTTTGAGTTTGGTTTAACGACAGTCGTAGTTCTCGCAGCATAGTGGTCATTGCTGCCTCCTTGCTAATGTGAGGGGCAACCGGAGCAAAGCAAAGCCAAATGAATTTTAACAAGTTAGGCAGTCGATTTATGACAATGTTGAACTAAATGATATTCAGAAATAAATTAACCAAAGCAATTAAAAAAATGCACTGCTCTACAAAAAGACTTTCACGTTCCTTCTGAAATTAGCCAAGAAACAATGAAAATAATGGCATCATAAATCTCAACATACCTACTGTAAGGACAAGCTAAATGATATTTAGCCGACTTGCTTTAGATGGTTCTGAGACATTTTGGATTTTCCTCAGCTTATTTTAATTTATTTTCTCTGTCCTCGGTGAGTAACTCATTATCCAAATGTTACATTATATTATGTCTTATGTTTACTATACCCTAACTCAAGGTAAGGAAACTATCCATCTGCCATTCTTAATGATAATCAACACCAAATGCAACATAGAATTACTACGAGCTATGCACCAAGAAAAATTATATTATCCTATTGAGCTGCATATGAATTCTATGCAAGAATCAGCATACCAAACATAATTCTAAACACAAATCTACTACCCATAACCAAAATCCAAACACCAGAACTCTATTCCTATATACAACTGCTAAACTAACCACTCTCTCCATCTCAACAACACACCGAGCCATGTTGACTACCATTCCATCGATCACCGACTGCTTTTTATTTTCCGCTTTACTTTTTTTTCCCTATCCAAATAACATACCCACTCATAACTCTCAGAGGAACAACGATGGTTCCCGATGATCATCCTCCTTCATCGGGTATCCCACCATTTGACAACCTACAAGAAAAACAAGGTTACCAAATTGGCTTAAACTTCTCTACTATACAAATAGAGTTATAACCACAATGTCATTACTTCTAGTAAATCGACTGCCTGAACCTTTGACTACAATCCAAATACATCCTCAAAACCAAGAACTTCTTTTTCCTTCTGATATGGCGATAAGGACGAGCCCACCTATCAGAAGTCAACATCCATGGTGGAGGACAAAGTCAAGAGTTAAAGACGGTTCCTCCGAAGTTCGCTTTGGAAGTTGACATTTTATCGAAGAAAACAAAGCCCACTCGGGCTTGAAAGAGAAAGTTGCCCGGCTCGGAGAGTTTTGGGTAGTAGAAGTAATGGAAGAGCCGGGGTGTAAGGGGAATGCTGCACAGCTTAAAGAGGATAACTATGTCGCACAGCAGCCTATAAAGGAATTGTGTACGAGCTGGTGGAGGGAAATGCGAAAGTATTTACAGACAGCTATGATGAAAGCGTGGATCGGGAATCTGGGACCAGCGGTAAACTGGTCTCGAAAGAAGCAGATATAGTCGTTCAGCGGATTGTGGGGCCGATCGGACGGGGAGGCGAGAATTATTTGGTGATCGGGAGGGAAATCGTAGGCGCCCGCCAGACTCTCGACATCGCCTTGGTCGAACCTGGACTCGGTAGATGTGTACTAGACCCCAGGGATGACGACAGGAGCTTGGGAGGAGCTCGCCATCGCAAAAGCAGAGAACAAAACGAAGAACAGAAAGGAAAAAACGGAGAAGGATCAAGGAAGAGCAAAGAAAGAACCTTGCGAAGAAGATCGCCGGAGGGACAGAGAATGAAAGAAATCGCCGGAAAGCAAGGTCGTCGGAGAGTGTCGGAGTGTCTTCGATAGTGCTCGAGGAGAAAGAAAGCGCAAGGGGAATATCGTGCTACCGGGGGGGGGTATAAACTCCGAGAAGGATGAACGAGGATCGTCCGATCGACGGACACGAAACCCTAGGCCAAGATCTGGCCGTTGAATTCAAACGCCAACCGTCGCGTCGACGGAGGATATCCGCTTGTCACGTCAAGCGTGCGGCGACAATAAGTGGAACACGTGGCGTTTACTCACAGGACAATATTTAATGAAGAGCAATTAATGAGCATGGGGGAGCGCTCGGCCATGATGAGCTAGGGTTTGCATGGTCTCCAAGAGATACGGATGACGTAAGCCTGGATTACGCTCGGCTAAAACCACACAGAAAAAACTCCCAAGTGAAGGCGAAAGCCCTTCCGATCGTGCACGATTGAGTAGATATGCCGAGCGGCGCGCTGGGTCATTTTCACCACCGACCTAGGCTGAGCGGCCTGTCGATACTCTTTGTCCAGTCAGTCGGACTTGTAGCCTCCTTCGACTAGACTTGAAGGGAGGCTTGTGATACGGCGATAAGGATGAGCCTACCTGTCAGAAGTCAACATCTACGGTTGAGGTCAAAGTCAAGAGTCAAGGACTAGCACCGTGATAGGCCGATCGAACCCAGCCTGTCAGAGTTGAGTGGACGTGCATAAGTCCGATCGACCATACCCGAGGTGGCTTGGTCAAGGTGGTGGAGCGGGCATGTAGAGTCCGATCGGTCATACCTAAGGCGGCTCGGCCAAAGTGTTGGCTACCCCACATCCAGTGCACCAGGCGCCGAGCGGGCAGAATATGTCAGTCAGAGGGCCGACCTCTACAGACAGAGGTCCTATTGCCGAACGGGATGTGCCTCGCAAGGAAGACCGGGCCGAACGGGCTATCGCTCGGCCGAATACAGACAGAATGGGACCTCCATATCCTTATGGGAGGGCGTGTCATCGACGCCAAGGACAATTTGTAGGAAGATCGTACGACCGAACTTTTCATTGTCATGTCAGAGATATGCTCGGCCTGTTAAGGTATTGTGTCAGGGACACTTTATTGACACATCTTTTCAGGAAAAGCTTTGTGAAGCGTGCACACCTCGAGGAGTGTGCACGCTCGCCACAGGCATTCTATATAAAGGGGGGGCCCAAGTATCGACGAAGGTACGCACACATACGCATCTATTATTCACTTGCTGCTTCACTGTTGCTCCGTTTTCTATTTTCGTCGCCGGTTACTAATTTCAGCGTTGGAGTGTCATTGTCGGGGACCCCTTTCCTGGCTTGGCACTAACGATGTCTATGTTGCAGGTCCGAGCGGAGTCTTCGACGAGTCAACGAGAGCGCCGCCTTCCCAGCTTGCCATCCGCCCTACTTCCGGATAGGATCTCCTTCAATGACCTACGGTGCCACCCGATTCAAGGAAAACAAGAAAGGAACCTACCAACACTCTTTGCGATTCACCAAATATACGCCAACAAGTCGTTGTGGGAGGAAGAAAAAATTCCTTCACTTCTATACAATGATCTTTGCACACTTGATGGTCATCGGAACAAAGAATAATGATAGATATAACACAAAACAAATAGCCAAAACATGAGACACAGGGCTCCTGCTTGTAGAGGGGAGGAGAAACTCCTCTACTCACATTGTGAAAGACAAAGGGGAGGGTCGGCGCTATTGGTAGAGTGTTGCTTGCGTCCCTAGCCGGCGCTGGAGAGAGAAGCGGCAATGCTGCTGCGATGGGCGACGGCTAGAGGCAGGTTTAGGTCACGTCCCCGGCCGGTGCTGGAGCTAGAGGCGGCAGTGATGCTATGATGGGTGACAGCTAAAGGTAGAGGCAGGTTTAGGTCAGATCTGATTAAATGGACTCTAACCAAATCGGAGCTAGATATAGAATCGTTTTGGTTTGATCTGTATTTAAATAGGTGACCTAAATCCTACCTTGGCGGTAGGGATGAGTATTTAATTAAAATCGAATTGAACCGTAACGACTAAACTGAACCTGAATGATTTTTTAAAAAATAACCAAACCGACCGAATTCTTTGTTAAAACCCGAACAAACCCGAACAAACCGAATTAACCGAATAATTTTGACCCCAATTCGATTTTGTGTAGTGTGTTTGTTTACATGTGAATTAAAATTCAAAAACCACCGACTTGTGTTTGTTTACATGTGAATTGCCAAAAGAGCTCACTTTGCCATCGAATTGTGTTTGTTTACACTGTCTATTTTTTATAAACTTTTATTTGTTATTTATTAAATTTTATTCCTGATCTAATGAACCAGATCAAATGCACATAGCCTTGGTGTCGATCCAACACCTCAACTTTGCCAAATAGACTTGAGCTAAATTCATTTAGATGTTATTGAAACATTCAATCATTCAATCTTAATTAGCATGATATTCTACTTAGTTTTTAAATTTAACATTCCACTAAAAGATCATTCAAACTATTTGTCTAAAAAAATAACTAAAAACATTCTCAAGAAATGATCCCATACTTCACTACTTCTTGGTTTCATTGCTTTTCTTTTGGTTTACTTTCTTTTGAAATTTACAGCAGTTTATGTTCCCACAGAATCAATTTCAGATTGTGATATTGAACAACTATTAACATTCATATTTAATAAATCTCCTTGCATTAATATTAGACAAATACTGATCATAGATGATGCACAAAAACTGTTCAAATAAATATGAAACTCAACTTGTGACCAAGCATCATGATATTTATTATCAGGATTCAGCTAGTCAACAAAGATTTCATAAGTCATACACAATCAATATTTACTAAAATTTTTTTTCTACCTAGGGCCTTAAATAGGCTTGAGCCGACCCTCCCTTGAAGTAAGGAATTGTATTATCTCTTGGTCAGCAATTTTTTTTAAAATAATGTCAAAGGTGTAAAATTTTTTTTCTACCTAGGGTCGTAAATAGGCTTTAGCCGACCCTCCCTTGAGGTAAGGAATTGTATTATCTCTTGGTCAGCAACAAGGAAATCATGATTGTGCATCCATAGCTGATGAAAATACTACACAATAGTTTGTTTCCCTTAGATATTTGTTGCCTGGTGTAATATCAGATTGCATAAATATACAAGAATGATATACATGTCTATAGGAGTATCAAATCGTTCATGAGATATTCAAAGCTCGATTCGATAAAAGTTTATTTGAATTCATTTAATAAGATTCGTTAAGATAAACAAGTCAATCTCAAGTTTCACAATACTTGACTCGTTAGCTCGTGAATATTCTCGTTAGTAAGCTCATGAATCAACTTTTAAATGAAAAAATAATAATTTTGATATTAAATTTATAAATTTTATACTTTATTTATAAAAAATATAGACAAATATAGTAAATTTATTTATTAAATAAAATTATAAATTTTAATAAGAATATTATAATTTTCTCTAAATATCTAATTTAGGTTTTAATGAATATCTAAATTTATAATTTATATTTATTAAGCTCGATAAAAGTTCGATTAAGCTCATGAACCATGAATATATTTGTCAAATAAAACTCGAACTTAGCTCGATTAAAAATGATCAAACTAAAACATTCAAGAATTGAACTCGGCTCATCTCAATTACACCACTAGATGTTTGGATATGTTAAAAGGGTAACCAGGGCAATAGCGTCATTTCGAGTTAAATCTCCCACAAGATCGATTTCGCTGGAGTTGAGGTGTCCTTTGTTCGTTCAGCTGCCACACCGTTCTCTGATCCGCCGTCGATTGTCGGCCACTGACCTACCGTGTGGAGACTACCTTGGCTCTCGTAGCATAAATAGGCACGCACGGTGTCTGCCCGTTCTTGCTTCTTGAACAGTTGCATCTCTTCCTTGCTCGTTCGTTGGCATCACTCATTGAGGCTGATCCACCGGTAACTTCAGATCCATTAGCTCAATGTATAGATTTCTTTGATAGATCTGTATAACTTGTAGCGGTAGCGCACCTCAATTTCCACTGCAATCTGCTGCCGCTGAGTCGCTGACCATTGCCACCCTATCATCCAACGCCATCAGGTGAGATTCTACTAAGTGAAAGATTTTTTTTATTCCTTGTGCATAAGAAACTTGGGAGTTATGATACTGTGTTTGGGTTCATTTGGCGATGGTAGAAATTGACATGGTTTTGTTTGCCTGCACAGTAAATGTTTGACTAAATGCGCAGGAGAATGCTTTGTCTTTATAACATGTTTGATCTTTTCCTTATGTTCTTGAAACTGTTGTGATATGGATTCTCATTAGTTTCTGCTGCTACTTTGTGCGAAGGAATGACTCAAGCTTCTTGACTGTGAGGTTAGTTTTGTTGGTTCTCCAATGGTGAGCAATGAGGAGTTGAAGAAAGCTCAGATTGTTGAGGCTCGTGCGAAGAGCATTTTCCCTAATGTTAGGTGCACTGAATGTGGCAGTCAATCCATTGAGGATTCACAGGCAGATGTTGCTATTTTGCTCAGAAAGGTAAAAATAGTTTCCTTGAAACTCTTCTATGCTATTCTTTGTTTCTTTGTTAGCTAACATAGCTTGGGGATGCTAAATTTGATTTTCTGGAAATAAATCTATGAATGCAGAGGTTTTTTTTTCTTTTGTACTTGGTCATATTATTTGGGTATTAAAACAATCTGCAACTCAAGTGTGACAAAGTAGATATGTACATGAAACATTGAACAAATGAAGCAGATGAGCAGAAGGGGATGAGTAAAACAAAATGAAGCCGATTGAGTAGAAGAGCAAAAAGGGATGGAAAATATGAACAAAGAGATGTAGCAAATAGCTTGTCATGAAAATAAATGTTCCCCTTTATGTCCAAACGCCTACTTCCTTTTTGGTCATCTTGTCCAATGCTTGGGATGGAAATAAGGCAGAAATAGTGACTTGATGTAGAAAAGCAGCGGTGCAATGCTGTGCATAAGCTTGGTTAGGAGACTAGATGTCCCCGGGGTGTAACACATATGGTGGGCGCATGGTAGTGTGTCCAGATTGAGCAAGGGTCGATCCCCAAGGTGTCACTATCTGTGGTAGTCCTCGCTATGCGCCTTCCATCTATGAATTTGAACTTACCTCCCTCTATATCCGTGGGACCGATTCTAGAGGGGTCGTTGATGTGGCGGTTCCACATTTTTTGGTTAGTAGACCATGTGAACAAGGAACAAAAGCCTCATGGTCTTCTTTCATGTGAAGAAAATAACAGAATAAGTATTTTTCAACTTCTCAAATAATCGTGACATTCATCAATATACCACTTTTAAAGGATGTTGTAAAATGTTTGACAATAAATAGAGATAAAGGGTAAAAGAAAAGGAAGAAAAAAAATAGGTCTTTGATATCATGATAGAATTTGCTAAAAATAATGTTATTCTCCATTATGCTAAAAAAGTCACTAATTCAAAGACTTTTGGGTCTTAACACATGGTACCGACAAAAGAATTGCATCATTATTTACACGTGAAGCAACTTTTTCAAAAGAATGTTGTTTTATTTCTGTTGTGAACTATGGTCATGTCCTTGAAGTGCTTTGCTATCTGTGATCTTGGTTCTTGGAGGAATCTTTCCTTATGGTTATTGGAAACCTTTTTTCCTTTTATTAATTTTTATTGGGTGGGCTGCTTATGACTGCTAATATTTTACATAGGACAGTTTTAGTCATATATCTTTTTAGATTTTCTAGGATGCAAATTATTGTACTTTTGTTTATACACACACAATGAACTGCTGCTTAATGTTCCCTCCATGACAACCATGGTGATGTCCATCCATTCTTTCTTTACTCCTACACCTTCATTCTCATTTTCATCACATGCAACAAAATTTTGGCTCATCATCAAAGATATTTACTGCATAGTATCTTTTCTTTTTTCACCTCGACGTTTTATAAAACAACCAAGTTTTGCATATATATGCTTGGTCAACTTGTTGATTAAGAAAGACAACTTAAATGACCATTCAAATACGGGTTTGCAAATTGCAATATTCACCTGAATAACTTTCCCCTGTTTAAGTTAAGTGTCTCTGTTACATTATTATCATGGTGTAAATCTCATGACATAAACGAATCAATGGTGTGGCGCTTCCTAGTTTGGATTTTTTTTTTTTGGTGTTAATTGAGAACTTTTTCTCTAATTTTTAAAAATACTACTTTTGTTGAATTATTTTCCGTTTTGATTTCATAGTTGATGCCTTAGTATGTCTCAAGCATTGTATTGGCAGTATTATATCAGAACGTTATATTTGTTTCTTTTGTGTGTATCTGTTCTCAAAGAAGAATCACAAACAGCTAAATTGATGTTGTTCAATAATCAAATATTTTTTCTTTTTTTATGCTTCTCTATTAATCTCAGTGTCCTTGTTTCTGCTATTCATTATCAGAATTGTACTCACAATGAAAATCTATCAAATATTTGTGCAGAAATTTCTCTGTTTCTTATGGGGCCTTTCCTTGTTCATTTCCTTTATCTTGTTTATTTACTTACTGGCTGAAATCTGTGTATTTCTCCTTTTTGGTTTTAGTTTTTCTTTTAATCAGGAAGGTTCTGCATAGTTGTCGCCTACATGATTCTCTATTATGAACATCTTTTTTTCCTTTTTTTTTAAATGTGCATCTATTGTTAATATTACTATAATTAGTGGTTTCCTTACATCTTTCAGCTCATCCGGGATGGAATCCGAGAAGGTAAAACTGACAAGGAGGTGTACAAAAGTCTAGCGGAAAGGTTCGGCGAGGATGTACTTTATGCTCCTCATTTCGATCTACAAACTGCTGCTATATGGTTGTCGCCGGTAAGATCTTTTACAGTGATACCAGAGGTCCTTGCGTTCTGTATTTGTATTGCAGTGTGGTTCTCTTAGACAAACTTTACTAGGGTTCTAAGACAGATTTCATTGACATTAATCCAATGGAATTAGGTTATTGTTGCTGGGGTTGCAATTGGTGGATGGCCATATCGGAGGCGCAGGCAAAATACCAATGTCCACGTAATGGCTCTGAATCTTGTTCGAGGTGTTCCGTTAACCCCAACAGAGAAGGAAACTATGCTCGAACTACTAACACCACCGCCATCTCTGAGAAGAAAGTGGTGGAGTTGAAGGCTTTGGTGTCCTTTCTATGTTCCTTCACGCTTAGCTAATCTAATACTTACATAGTGGACCTTCATAAGAAGAGCAAACGAACAAAATGTTGCAAAAGTTCCAATTTTGTCACTGTTATGTCGAAATGTATCTAGGTCATGGATGTTTAGTTGTCGATTACTCGTAAGTTGAATGAGAAGCGAATGGAAGACTGTATGTTAAGATCCAATTTTGTCCTTTTTTTTTTGGATCTCAACACCTAACTGTATGTTAAGTATCTTTGCAACGTGAGCTAGTTGTCTCTACTAGAAACAGAAACACACACTGAGAAACTATTGATTCTAAGTGAACTAGCATGGTCTGATATTTCAATATTCAAGGGGGTGCAAGACCTGCGGGAGAGAGGTAATCAAGAAGGGTTGCAACAGAGAGGGCCGAATTCAAGGCGGGATCACAACCGTCCCAGGCTTTGGCTGGGGGCTGATAAAAGCCTTTCGGCCTTGCCCGGGGTTTGTAGCAACTGGTGGGAGATACACAAGGAAAGGGTAAAGCATGGACGAGGTTGCATTTGGCAGGGACGGAAGAGATACGCCCGCCAAATCAAGGTGGAAACTTACTTTACTGATGTTCTCTAAGCTCCTGTTTATCTAATTTCAAGCTAATACGGGAAGAAAAAAAATTGCTCCTTTCTTTATTTGGAGTATCATTTCTCTAGAACAGTCAATGTGTTGTTTACTGGAAAAGCTTTCTTTATTATGCAGCAAGAGAAGGGAGAACAAAAGGAAGTGAAGGGATGAAGATCTTTATGCATGTTTAGTTACCACAATTGAGGCAATTGAAACTATCTACGCTTTAGTGGTGAATGCAGCAAATTTATGTTTGTAGCATGGGGGTACACATAGATATCAGAAATGAAATTCACTGCTGATTATTGTTTACAAATAGGAAAGATAAAAAAAGATTTTGCTATGATTCAAACATAATCATCCTAATAAATGGCATGTACAAAATTGCTCTAAACAGTTAGTCGTGAAAATTTGTAGGGTGCATCAAGATTACATACCGCTCATGGGGAATGAAAATAAGGGTGGGTCAGCTATCCTTTTTCCTAATTGAGGCCAAATTTAAATCTTCTTGTGCAGATAACTTAAATTTTCATGTACTAAGCTTTCAGAGAGTTGTCCATCTTGATGAATTCTGAAATGTAAAACCTCAGCATTACCATATAGACAGCAGCATCAACAAGAAACTAAATGGTTTCAGCATCAGGATTTCACTTGCAATATACGCAGCCAAAACATGGTTACAAAAAACCATTTCCTATCAATATTGTTACATTTACATGAGAAGTGTATGCTAACGCAAGCAAGCCATTCTATTGTTGGAAGGAACGGCATGACTAGGAAATACGGTGCTTGACCTAAACTGGCAGCATGATGAACTACTTGAGAACATATGTGATAGATAGGCAAACCATAGAAAAGATTCCTAAAAAAAACATATTTCATTTCCATCCCTAAGTACTTGTTTTGATGTATCAATTACACAAGTCCTGATATAATTTTTCATATGTACCAAATACACTTCGAACACAAAAACTCAGTTAACAGTTGTGCAGATCCCAGAAAATCAAAAATGTATATACTTATATTCAGAGCCAAACTTACCCTAAATGCTACTAGAATATATGCTCAAGACAGTGCAATCAGTTCGCAGCATAAAAACGAGGCAACATCTACTGAGTAAGCACTCAATATTGAAAAAAAGTCAGCATTCTTTAAGATGGTTTGAAAGAATCTAAATAGGAATACAGGAGACAGAGCAGAAAATAAATTATTATAAGGAGATGTTAACTTTCAGTCTAATAGATTAGATGTAATTAAGGTCTTTAAGATTTAAACGATATCTCTAGTATGCAAACGATATCTTTATTATTATATTTCTTTAAATTTATTTATTTAGTTATTAAGATAATTTTTTTTTGCTCCCCCTGGATCATAGCCTCGATAAGATCTATCAAAGTAATGAACTTGATCATTGGGGACCCAATATTGACCAAGTCTAACTTGATTGACCAAGTTGGACTTGGGTACCCATGCTTGGACCACCTTTCTATTTGTTCTGTGTACAAGTGACAAATACGATCTATACTTCTTTTTAGGCTTGAATTCAATTCCGGATCTGTTGTATACGACCTTTTGTTTTCCAAGAATCAGGTCAAGATTCTTGAAACCCAAAGAGAATCGTTCCAACGTTTTCTCCAAATCCTTGACCTGAGTTTTCAGGCTAGAATTTTCTTCCTCAAGTTTTTGGACTTGAGTTGAGTTTCCAGTCTGAACTGTGTCAGTTAAGGATTCAGAGTTAGTTACTTCTTTACGGGTTGTTACCTCCTTTAGAAGTGACTTAATCTGAATGTTGGACTTAGCCAACTTGAGCAATAAGTAGTTAACTAAATTATTTAGACGCGGAATACTTACAGTGGGATCAGGCCCTTCGGAAACGGATATGGATCCGTGGCTTCTTTCTTATTCAGCTTTCGATTCGCTCTCGCTCTCGGACACGTTGATTTGATCCCGGGCCATCAGTGCGAGGAGGCTCGTCTGGTTGAGCTCGTCGTCGGTATCTTCTTCTGAAGATTCCTCAAAACTCGCTTTCAGCACCTTCTTCTTTCTCTGCTTCTTTGCTTACTTTTGATTTGGGCAGTTGGCCTTGATGTGCCCCTTTTGATTGCACCCGTAGCAAATTACCTCGAACTTGACTTTTGAGCTTGATTGTCTCTCCTTGGATTCTACTGCCTTCTTTAGGTCTTTTGTTGAAACCCTTCGTTTTATTGTACAGTTTCTTCACAAGGTTCACAAGTTCTGTTGTTAGTTCGTCGTCTTCATCAACTGAGTCGGGTTCTTCTTCCGACTCTGGTTCGGATCTTCACCATGTTCTTGGTTCACGTGTTCTGCTTGTACCTGCAATCAAAGCAATGCCCTTCTCGGTTGGCTGTGCATTAGTATGCTCATGTAGTTCGAAATCATAAAACAACTCATCTAGTCTAATAGAAGATAAATCCTTGGAGACTTTGTAGGCATCTACCATTGATGTCCACAATATACTCCTTGGAAACGAGTTGAGAGCATATCTTATAATATCTCTGTTCTCGACTTTTTGCCCAATCGCGTTGAGGGAGTTCAGAATATCTTGAATGCGTGCGTGGAGTTGACTTGCTGTCTCTCCTTCCTACATTTTGAGATTGTATAGTTTATTAAACAGTAAATCTCTCTTACTCACCTTGGTGTCGGAGGTGCCTCATGGAGTTTGATCAGCTTCTCTCATAGCTCTTTTGCGCTGAAGAATGATCCAACTCTGTTGAGCTCCTCCTTGGTCAGGCCACACTGGAGGGTGCAAGTGGCTCTGGCATCAGCTTCCACTTTCTTGATTAGGGCTGGTTCCCAGTTCTCGCAGGGTGTAGGCTTGCCATCATCGTAAGTTGGTAGATGGATTCTAGTCTTGACAATCATCTACATCTCGAACTGGATCTTCAGGAAGTTCTCCATTTGTCCTTTCCAGTACCCGAAATTTTCTCCGGTGAAGAGCGGAGGACGAACAGTGTTGTATCCTTCTTGCTGGGTCATTTAGTTAATATACAAGAACAAAATAAAAAAGATGCCCCAAGACTAGGTCTTGGATTAGTAGTGTGGAATAAAGTTAAAATAACGAACTCGAGTGGTGTTGCACCAACTTCAAGCAAAAACTGATTCGTAAAAAGAATTAGAATGTAGCTATTAAGCTAATTCTAATTGACTCCGTAAAATTGAAAATAACCAGAAAAAAATTTACTTGATTGGTGGTTACACCAAATCGAAGCGACCCCGCTCTGATACCAATTGTTGGATCGAGAAGTGCTAGAGAGGGGTGAATAGCGCTCGTGGCTAATTCGTTTCAAATTCGTAAAAAGTTCGAGTTAAAGCAGCGGAATTAAAATAAAAGACAAACACAGAAAGACACAGGTCGTTTACTTGGTTCGGAACATGTGGCGACTCCTACTCCAAGGCCCACGCTCGTTGAGCATTTACGTTGGGCAACAACTATAATTTCGTTAAAGTGTTTACAAGATGAAGTACAATAATTAAAAAGAAACAACTAAATTATACAAACGACAATAGAAAATTGAAGAGTCTGAGCTTCGGGTCGTCAGCGTCAAGTTGTGGCTTTGTCGGAACGTCTCGTTAGCAGCTCGTTGCACAAGGATGACTTAGAAGGTGATATAACTAGCTGCTGGTCGAGACTCTCCTATATAGGGTGTTCAAGGCGCCTCCATCAAGCTCTAAAGCGCCTCAGACCCTAAGTTTTATCCTACTTCGATCGCTATCGATAAGGCCTTCTCGCTGCTTGTTATCCACCTGAAGGCACCTTCAACGCCACTCCAAGGCGCCTTCAAGCAGCGGTCCAATGCGCCTTCAGTCCCCATGAAGGCGCCTCCAGCTCCTTCTCGCAGACAGCCTCCACCTTGTACCTGAGGCGCCTCCAAGCTCCATGGAGGCGCCTCGGGTACTATTCATCCGAGGTGTAAAAATGCTCCTTTGTTCCTGCAAAATGTATTAGTCCCGAACACATACCCTGCAAAACAAAGTTAGCACATAATAGTCATAATGAATAAAATATTGACAGTCTTCGGACTGTCCTAATCTGACTTCGGATTTCCAACCGAAAACCCTAGGTCAACCAGACGCCTACTGTTCCCTCTGCGGAGAACGCGTCCTCACCTACTCCACTCAGGAGAGTTACCTGTTGCAGTGCGATCCTCCAGATCAATTGGACTTTTGCTCAACACTCGATGCTTCCGGACTTTCTGCTTGGCGCTCACTCCCCGACCCGTCCAGTCTTCCACCTGGTTCGAGACACTAGGATTTTCCACCTGGGGTTACCACCCCCTAGGACTTTTGCCTAAGCCCTCAACCCTCCAAGACTTTCCGCATAGGGTTACCACCCCCTATGACCTAGGGTTACCACCCCCTAGGGTTTTCCACCTGCCTAACTGCAGCTAGGGCTTTTGCCTAAGTTATCTTAGGACTTTCCTGCAAGCTCATTCAAACTGTTAGATCACAACATAACATTAACTTTGAATCCTTTGCCATTATCAAAACACGGGTTCGATCGTCGGATGCTTCCCGCACCAACATATAGCTCTTTCATAATCATGTCTACCTTTAGCAGGAAAACGAAACCCACTATGGGCGGGGTTAAAGAACCCCCTATTGAAGAGGATTCAAGCTCTGTGTCTTCTTCACCGGATAGATCATCTGTATCAGTAGACTCGTCTACTTCCCAATTTGTATTATTCAATCGTCTTGTATCTTATATATATCTTTCTTTCCTTGGAATCATAAATTTTCTACAATATTAGTAACAGGTATCTCAATCTAGCCATGGAACATCATATAGTTTGTGGCTATATTAAGATTCTCACAGCACAAGGGAACCAAGCAAGGAAGGAGTTAGAAGTTGCCCTTTTTCGAGAGAAAAGAAACCAAACTGAACTTGTGCAGCTACGACAACAATTGTCCCAAGTCAATGGGGCATTAGAGGAGGCTACAAATTAAAAGAATGAGTGAAATATCACTTTTTGTGAAACTCAGCCTCACATATCTATAGTGATGCTGCCTTTCTACGAGACAAAAAGAATAAAACTGTATTTGTCTAAGTGCGACGATAACTATGTCTATTTAATGTATCACTAGAGAATGCTATAAAGCAAATGATTTACGAGTAGTGTTTGTATTAATGTTTTGGCTTAAGATATTGTTTGTCTTATGTTATTATCAAACCCAACTATAGTCTTCAAGTCTTCTTTGTTTACGCTAAACAAGAGTTGTAGTTCCTCAATCTCAATTTTGTATTTAGATCACATAAATGAGCTTCTTTATGTTTTATCTATTTGCTTATGATTAGGCACAAGCTGCTACATTGTTGCAGTAGTATCTAGGTGATCGAAGATGGTACCACATGTAGCAACTTATAAACAATAGCCGCTACATTATATAACAGTTACTACGGATTAGCCGTTACAATTTAGCCAATTATCATGACATTTGATGCTAATATTTGATTATTATTTTACAGGTATCAAAAGGGTCATGGACCCGATCATATCAGACCACATTTGGGCTCAAATCTAGGGCTAAATGCGGCTATCAAGCTTTGAATCGATTTAGACCGTTCGTTGAAGATCTGAGAGATCTGAGCCATCCGTTGAGAATCTGGTTCATCCGACCTAATGAGGAGCAGATCTCGTCCGTTGATGAATATCCAGAGGTTTACATTCACATCCAAAGATATCACAGCCGTTGATCAAGCCTGAGTTATTCTGGACCGTTGGATCGAATTTGAAAGGGATATAAAAGCCTCGCGAGAAGATACAGTGACTTGGGCTTGGCTTCATGATTTCCTCTACAGTGTCTTCGTCTTCTTCGCTGCGACGACCGAGTTCCCATTCTGATTTCCAGATTTGAGAGCTTAATTTCTTCACCGACGACGATCTCCAGCTGTCGGTGTTCATCTTCCGGTGATCAGAGAGTTTTAAGGAGGTTTCCCGATTGCGACTTGGGTTCTGTTTCATCGCCGCATACCTGGTCGAAGGAGATTTCCCGATCGGCGTTATTCGCTTCCACTAGAGCTTGAAGGAGGTTTCCAAGAGCTTCTGATCCTGTTCCGATTTCCATGCCGTAGCAAACCTGGGTCGAATTGGCTGTTTGATCCGATTTGCATTTCACAGAACCTGAGCTCTTTTTTTCTTCGGTTGGTGAGATTACCAGATGAACGTTAGCTTGAATGGAGGTTTCCAAGAGCGATGAACATCACTTGGTAATAGTTGGAAGCTAAAAGATTGTTTGTTGGATGTTTTAAGGAGGTTTCCGAAAACATACCTGTTAACAGCAGGTTGAGAGGAGTTTTGCTATGGGTTTGGGATGTGGTATGTTTAGGGTTTTTGTTTTCTTCGTCTTTGTCTTTGAATTGTTTTTGAATATGCTCAGATCATCTGATCTGATTCATTTCTTATCATTTCGTTCTGTTTGAATTTCTTTTGCAAAAATCCATTACTGATTTCCACTTGCAATTCTGATTCTCTTTAGATTTCTACAATTTCAACCACACTCAGATACTAACTTAGTTCGTAATCTGAATCTTATTTAGCTAACTAATTAGGTTGCAATCTAGTATTTGATTTGAATTCTCTATTTTGGTTCATGTGGGTTAGTGTTAGTTCTAATTCATGGAATTTGTAAATCCCTTGTTCTGTGCATCTGAATTGTTGTGACTGTAATGGAGTTTGAATATGAATGGGAACTTGAGCGTTTAATTGTTTACCTTTATTAAGTCTTGTTCAATGAGGGTAAGAGTTGAAGACTTATTATTTGAGCTTGATGGTTTAGGTTAATTGTTTGTGAATTAGATGGAGTCTGATTTCTACAAGTGCGTTTGAGTTTTTGAGTTTACTTGTTACTATAATTGTTAGTTGAAGAAATTGATTCCATGATGCTTGATTGATGAAAATTCCTAATAAACTTTGTTGATATGAGAAATCAATTTGAATCAATTCTAGAGTACTCACACATTTACTAGTAGTTATCCTTGGAAAAATACGACTTGGGACTCCTTACTACGACACTTGTCTTAATTTTAATGAGTTTCCAATCTTTATCAATCTGAGCTGCCACGTAACATGCAAAAAGGTCGACACCAAATTTTGGCACCGTTGCCGGGGAATAATTAGTAGTGTGTGTTTATTTTAGGTTGAACATTGATTGATTTTCTTTGTTAGCATGTTGATTGATTTGATTGCTTATTTCTTTTTGTATTTTCATATAGGCTTGTTCTTGAATTTTTAAGTGCTTTTACTGTTAATATTTTCATATGTTTGAAACTTTATGCTCTTGAATCTTCTAATTTTGAGTGTTAGTGTGTAGTGTGAGAACAGGAGATTTTTTTAGTATGGATCCATATTTTGAGAATTTTGGAGGTGGAATGGAAAATCAATATTTTTAGCCTGAGTATCAATTTTACCCAAACATGGATCAACAAAATAAGCATGAATCATTTCCTAATGGTTTTAATGCTAATTGGGTGGATCATTCATGTTTCAAGTATGAAAGTGCACAAGAAAAATTAATTGAGCCATATTCAACCTACCAGAGTTCATATGAGTTTCAAGAAGTTTCAACATCTTTTATGTCAAATTCTTTTCAACAGAACGATCCTCAGATGGATGAGTCAGCATGAAAATTAAGGGAGATTATGCAACAAATGAGTGAGCATCAAGAGCAATAATTTTCAAGGATACAAAATATACGGATTCAGTTAGATCAAATTGCATCATCTATTAATCAGCTGCAAGCACAAAACTCCAGTGCAGAGATGGAAAGTAGCAATTCTGTCAGGCCTGACCCTACTTCCATTACTTCACATGATTCTTCTAGTATTTTTTGTGATAATGATGTAATTATGCAAATTTCTGATCCTACTGATATTGTTGTTAAAGATGTTTTTAGTGATTCAAGTTCTGAACATATTTTTGAAGACGATTTAAGTGTAGGAGAATGCTTACTGGAAGCATTACCTCAAGAATCACCAGAAAGGGAAGTTGAGGATATAAGTGTAGAGACTTGTGCTCTGGAGCCAAGCACCCAAGAATCACTACAAGAAGTTGAACATTCACCAGAACCAGAGCTTGAGCCATATCTTGATGAAAAGAAGGTAACAATCACCACTTCAGGTACCTTTCAACATGACAAGGTGAGTATTGTTTGTGATTTATTAGAAAATTTTATAGAGGTACCAATTATTGATTTTATTATATGTGATTCATTCATTGATATATTTTATATCCACACTAATGTTCTCCTATCTTTTTATTATCCCATACGTTTGTGGGAGATGCGTTATTTTATTGATGTTGTAGGAGAATACAAGCTTCCGGAGTAGATGCTTGAACTGAACCGCCTCCGCCCTCCAGAAAGAATTTGCAATGGAAAAATAGTAAATAAAAAGAAGTTGATTGCAATCAAGAATACTCCACTTCCGAGGTGGATTCTTCTTTTAAATCTACTTCAACCGCCTGGAGTTAAGGGGAGTTTGTTCCTTGCTCTTATTTCTTTTTGCTTTATACATTTCTTTAGTTACATTTTCCTATATTTGCATTTTACTTCCACACTTTGCTTTCATACTTTGTATTTAGTTTGGTATACATAGTATATCAATTTGAATAAAATTATTCATGGAAATTTTCTAAGTAATGCTTTTAAGATGGTAAAAGCTTCTTAAATATGATAATCAATTTTAGGTCATATGACATGATTGGGTGCTTTTCTTGCATGATATTGGTTAATTTGGTGGTGGATACTAATTTGATCAATTGAGCTTGATTGTATAAAAAAAAAACCTAGTGAGGACCACCACAAGCCTAAACTCTATTATTTTCTTTGTGTGGACATGCACTCATAACAATTGAAACTCTAGAACTTGCTTAGTTTCTTTTCAAAGTCACAATAGCATATGCATGCATGGAAATTGAGGATTTTTGTTATTCTTGTTCCCTCACACTTTCTAATTTCTTCTTCCACAATTTTCTTGAAGCATTCTCATCAAGCATTCTAATTCTTGATCACTTTGCATTGCTTTCATTTCAATGGGAGTTTTGGTTGAATTCTTGATGAGTTTGATTGATTTGATGGAAAAAAGATTAAGTGTGGGGGAGGTTTGTCTTGGATTGAGTTCTTTTGTTGATGGAGAAGTGAATTCTGCAGGAAAGAAAAGGAACACGGTGGAAGTTGCTGGATGTATGTGTTATTGTTTCAAAAATTAATGCATTTAAATTGGGAGTATAAGTGTTGTGAACAGCTATGGAAATTTACAGAATTGTAGTGCAGAGTTGAAAAATCTGTATCAGGTTTGTATCAAGATTTGGAAGCAATATCCAAATGAGTGGAAGCTTAGTTGAAATTTAAGAAGAAGCTGGAAACAAACAGTATGTACCTGTTATGGCATTTGCAAGATAAGAAAAGAGGAATCCAGAAACTTTATTTGGATAGCAGAATTCAGATACATTTGCAGCTGTTGAAATCTGACAAAAAAGTGAAGCAATGGGTACTTTAAAATACTGAAAACAGAATTCAGCATTTGAGTATAGCATAGTTTACATTTGTATCAAGTGTGTGCAACTTTTTGGGCAGTCTGAGCTTTTTCATTATCAGCCCATGATGTTTTTGAGTAGTAATTGAATCTTTTGAAATTCTAGCAGCAATTGTTGGTTAAACCATGATAGCATTCTTTGCAAACCTGTTGGAAGAATTCTGGTAGCATTCAATTGCTGGAATTCAGAATTTTGTGTAAAAAAAATGCAGAACTAGGGAATTCTATAAAAGTTGAGAGATGAGTAAAAGAAAATTCAGAAATGAAACCAGGGAAAGGAGAAGCTGAGATGAAGTTTTGGCATACAAATGAAGATAAAAGGAGAGTTTGCTGCGGGAACAGAAATGAACAAACTGTAGATTCTGCAGAAATGAATTGGGCCTATTTGTGCCAATTTGGGAAGAGAATTGTAATGATTTAGAGTTGCTGAAACATGTAAGCTTCTCAGTTATGCATTGTAAAGGGTCTTAAGAGACAAGATGAAGAAGTATTGAAATTTCTTGTGGCTAGACAGAGACATGTTGATACAAAGTCCAAAATTGAAACAGAAACTGAAATCTATATTGTTATGCACAAAGTGGAGTTCAAAGTTATTTGTACATGAATAATTCAAAATCTGTCTGTTATTTGAGTAGTGATTAATGAACATCATGCTTCTCCATAGATAGAAGATTTTTAGACAAGAAATTTGATACCAAACAGGGTAACAAAACTGGAAACTGAAGATTGAATTAAATCTGCAGTTTTGGTATTGGACTGTAATTGAAGCAGAAAAAAGTTTAAGTTCAAGCTGAATTTTTGTGTTATTGCAGTAAAAGAGGTTAAGTCTTACTGCAGGTCAAGTTCAGAAGAGGATGTTAAGAGGAAAGAAGTGTGCATTTGCAAAAGGAGCTTAATTCTGGTTTAAATGCAGATCAGTTTTGTGCCAAATGGTAATTTGCTGATTTGAGCCAAGCTTTCTTGCTATTCGAATCTGAAATGAATGAAATTAAAGCCATCTTGATTCAATATTAAATGTGTTATCTTCCAAGGTTTACTAGCTAGGAAATTTGGCTAAAAAGTATTGAAATAGAATCAGCAAACTAAAGACAGAATCATATTACCACTATGTAGATGTGAAGTGAATTGTTGCCGTGATAATTAGGAAGTCTGTTGTGATGGCAATTGAAAATGTTGTTTGGGTCTGAAATAACACAAAATGATTATTTTTAGCTAACTTAAGGAGGAGTGCTAATTGCAAATGAAGAAAAGATAATGAACTCCATTCGAAGCTGAAAGCTGTACAAACAGAAATGCTTCATGAAAATTTGTTGAAATCTGTTCACTTACAGAATCTGTGCTACTCATTTGAATTGATCTCTGATCCAAATAAATTAAATTCAAAATATTATTGATTGAGTGTTAAATGAAAATCAGAATACTTTCTAGTTTAAAATTCTGAAACATTAAATCTATGAAAACCAGAATGCAGAATCGGCCTTAATGCTGGAAATTTTTAGAAGTTGAATCCCTAGCACCTGAGCTAAGATAGAAACTTTGCTTCTAATGAAGATTACTTGATAAGCAAATGAACTATCAGATTTGAAGGGTGTTCTGATTTACCAGTAATGGAAATAATTAGAAACTGAGGTGTTGCTGTAAATGAGGTATCAGCAGCAACAAGTTTGTTCTGTGATGAATCAGTTGTTATAAGTTATGTGCTAGGCTCCTTATGTAGCTTCGTGATCAATGGCACATCTAATTGCACTGCAAAGAGGTCTTCCAATAACTAGAAATCCAGATTAACTTAGAATCTGAATTGAGTGCAGAAATTAAGGAGGATGTTGGATAAACAGATTGCAATTCAGAATCAAAGTTGTATCAGAGGAGCAAAATATAAACAAGGAAATAATCAAATTAAGTCTTGTATGATGCAGGAAAATTTAGTATTTCAGCTGATCTTGTCTGAGAAGCTAACCGCGACGGAGATCCGGGATAAAGGAAACCAATATAACTTAATGATTGACAGTGCTGATGAAACCTCGATCCGAGAAACCCAAAGCGGATCGGGAGAAAACCAGGACCACCAAAAATAATCTGCTAAGCAGGAAGGAATCGCGATCCCGAGAGGAGAGAAACCGGACTCCAAAGCTTTCCACGGCTTCCTGCGCACAAGAGACCAACCAACGCTATCGTCAGTGACCTAAGACCGGGGTGGGAATCCCTGGCTAGGCCCTCCGACGCTCAAGTTAGTGATCTCTCTCGGTGTGAAGGAAGAAAAAAGAAGATGAACAGTAGTCAGAAAATTAGGGTTCCAAAAGCACACGATGATGTGAACTTACCTTGCCAACGGAGAGGATTCCCCCTTTTATACCACTTCATATAACCTCCGTAGTCATGAAGTGGACCCCGGTTTGTTAGAGTTTGTTCTGAGATGACGTCAGTTGTGTACTTGGAGAAGATGATTTTTAAGGAATCTTTTTCGTACCCCAGATGTACCTTCTTTGTCGTTTAGTGCCTGCAAAACAACCTGAATGCATATTTCCCGCCAAAAAATATATATCTGCTGTCATGAATTATTCTATTTAACATATCCGTGTATGATTCCTCCTCATATGGCTTCTATTTGTATCTTTGTTATGTCAACTAATAACAATAATAATAAGCTGTATTTTATTCAACATGTTTCTAAGGTATTAACTGAATGACCTGTGCGAGTTCTTTGCTTGAAAGAACCTTCTTGACCGATATTAGTCTATCTTAGTGCGGCAGGTATATACCACCCGATATTTATCTAATTTTACTAAGAAGGTATGTATCGGTCGATATTATTCTATCTTTGTCCGACAAACATGTCTCGACCGATATGAATCTATCTCTGTTCTGAAGGTATGTCCCGACCGATATTAGCCTGCCTTCGTTCGACCAAATATATCTCGACCGATATGAGCCTATCTTTGTTCTGAAGGTATGTCCCGACCGATATTAGCCTACCTTCATTTGGCCAAATATATCCTGACCGATATGAGCCTATCTTTGTTCTGAAGGTATGTCCCGGCCGATATTAGCCTACCTTCATTCGGCCAAGTATATCCCGACCGATATGAGCCTATCTTTGTTCTGAAGGTATGTCCCGGCCGATATTAGCCTGCCTTCGTTCGGCAGGCATGTCTCGACCGATATGAGCCTATCTCTGTTCTGAAGGTATGTCCCGGCCGATATTAGCCTGCCTTCGTTTGGCAGGCATGTCTCGACCGATATGAGCCTATCTCTGTTCTGAAGGTATGTCCCGGTCGATATTAGCCTGCCTTCGTTCGGCAGGCATGTCTCGGCCGATATTAGCCTATTTTCCTTGATTTTCTCTCCTCCCCCTTTTCCTTATAGGGAACCTCTGAAACCTATCCCATATCATCAACCTTCTATAGCCTTCTATAGTCTTGTTCAGTTATACTCATTCAAGTTACAAAATTGTTGCTAGGATTTGTTTCTTCAATATGTCATGTGAAAAATTCTGTTGCAAGTTCTGAACAACAAGAGTTCAAGTGTACCATTGAAATTGAATGCATCATTTCACCTACATATGACAGATTCGAGTTTCTAATGTTGAGATTGTAGAGAAGGGTTTCTGCTGAGCCTTATTTCAATAGTGTAATTTTAGATTTTTTTTTTTGAAGGCTATTGTAAGAAAAAGCAATCTGACTACAAATGAGACACAGATTTGCAAATCTGATTTTCGATATTTGGCAGCTTATTTATTTGAGTTGGAGCCTGAATATGAAATCTGAACCTTGAAATTTGGAAGCTGCAGTTATTCAAATGACTGAATCAAATTCCAGAAACTAGTGATTGGATCAATGAAGAAGAATTCTCTAATCTGATTTTGACCAACTGTACTGATACATAATCTGGTCAGTGATGAAATTGCACAGAAATTGAAGCTGAATTTTCAATATAATTCTAAACGTGGAAGTTTCGGTTATATGCTTTTATGAGATTTAGTTTTTTGTCATAGTTTAGTGATATATCTGTAGTTGACATTTGAAATCAACTTAAAGTAGTGCAGGAATTCAGAGATCTGTAGATTCAACAGTGATACACATGCTGTGAGAGATCAATTCGCCAATTCTTGTCAGTAAAACCTTGGAGTTCCTGTTGAGCCAGTATTGAATGTATTTTCATGAAACCTGAATTCTTCATGGGTTTAGAAATTCTGGAATTGTATCAACAGATGAAAGAAAAAAATAATATAACTGTATTAGATTTCTTTTTGTCAAAGCTTGTATGAGATTTCTGTGAATCAGTGAACTTAATTCTTAAATTTGTAGCTGCACATCTGATTGGCTCACAACTGTGAGACCTTGATGCTAGAATCTTTAAAAGCAAATTACAGAAAACAGAATCAATTTACAGGAAATTGCAGTACATCATAGATTCAAATGGAATAACTAGATTTGCAGAAATATCATACAGTTTTGCTGTTTTCTGAAGTTGATGCTGTAATTTGATTTCTGAAATTGTAGTTGGTTCGAGAGCAGAAACAGAAAAAAGAAAATCTGTAGAAAGAGAAACAGTGGTTGAAAGTGTATCAAATACATTGGATACATGTGGTGTTTCATTGTCTGAGACGACCAAAATTTTAAGTGTGGAGGAGAGAACTCTTCTTCATTAATTGAAGTGAGAGTAATTGAATTTCAAATGTTGAAATTGAAGTGGTAAAATCCAGTGAAAACAGAAAAAAAAAATAGCAATGACTAAGTGTACCAAGTGTGAAGATAAAGTATCAAGAATTTTGGATGACCATCAAATTGAAGGGGAGGTTAGCTTGGTCTTTTGAATTGATAAAAACAAATGGTATTCATCTATTTTCACATCAAAATGGTCAACTCATCAAGTATATTCCTCCAATACTCTCGTCTCCTCAATTCTTCATTAAATTCTTTTCTTTTGCCTATTTCATCCACTTTCATTGTTCCTTTTGATTCTATCCCAATTCTTGTTGATAAATTCCTTTGGATTCATGTATGCTATGTTTATAGTGGTGGAGAATTAGAAAATAAGCAAACTTATGCCAGTGAAATGTTGTGAGTTGCATTGAGTGAGCTCCACTTTTATGCATGCTTGAGTGTGAGAGTTAGAATAGGTAAATCCATTATGAGATTACAACTTGCTTAATTTTTTAGTTAGATTGAAATTACCATACCTACTAATTATTGTTTGGATTATATTCATGATTGTTGGTGATTTTTAAGATGACCTTAGTTAATTACCTTTTACTATCTTTTAGGTATTGCTAGGGAATTTGTGTGGAGATGATTTTTAGGTTATCTTGACTTGAACGGAACGTCCAAGACTAAGTGTGGTGGATTTGATAACCGTGATTTTGCTATATTATTTTAATTCATAATGCATGTTTTTGATGGTTTATTCATAGCTTAATCTTACATTTACATTACATTTCATAAATTGCATGTGATCTTGGACTTAATTACAATTTAGCCAATTATCATGGTATTTGATGCTAATATTTGATTATTATTTTGTAGGCATCAAAAGGATCATGGACCCGATCATATCATACCACATTTAGGCTCAAATCTAGGGCTAAATGAGGCGATCAAACTTTGGATCGATTTGGACCGTTCGTTGAAGATCTGAGAGATCTGAGCCATCCATTGAGAATCTGGTCCATCCGACCTAATGAGGAGCAAATCTCGTCCGTTGATGAAGATCCAGAGGTTTTCATTCAGATCCGAAGACATCACAACCGTTGATCAAGCCTGAGTTATTCTGGACCATTGGATCGAATTTGAAAGGGATATAAAAGCCTCGCGAGAAGCTACAGTGACTTGGGCTCGGCTTCATGATTTCCTCTACAGTGTCTTCGTCTTCTTCGCAGCGATGACCGAGTTCCCATTCTGATTTCCAAATCCGAGAGCTTAATTTCTTCACCGATGACGATCTCCAGCTGCCGACATTCATCTTCCGATGATCAAAGAGTTTTAAGGAGGTTTCCCGATTGCGACTTGGGTTCTGCTTCATCGTCGCATACCTGGTCGAAGGAGGTTTCCCGATCGGCATTATTCGCTTCCACCAGAGCTTGAAGGATGTTTTCAAGAGCTTCTGATCCTGTTCCGATTTCCATGCCGCAGCAAACCTGTGTCGAATTGGTCGTTTGATCCGGTTTGCACTTCACAGAACCTGAGCTCTGTTTTTCTTCGGCTGATGAGATTACTAGATGAACATGAGCTTGAATGGAGGTTTCCAAGAGCGATGAACATCACTTGGTAATAGTTGGAAGCTCAGATATTGTTTGTTAGATGTTTTAAGGAGGTTTACGAAACATACCTGTTAACAGCAGGTTGAGAGGAGTTTTGCTACGGGTTTGGGATGTGGTATGTTTAGGGTTTTTGTTTTCTTCGTCTTTGTCTTTGAATTGTTTTTGAATATGCTCAGATCAACAAATCCGATTCATTTCTTATCATTTCGTTCTGTTTGAATTTCTTATGCAAAAATCCATTACTGATTTTCACTTGCAATTCTGATTCTCTTTAGATTTCTGCAATTTCAACCACACTCAGATACTAACTTAGTTCGTAATCTGAATCTTATTTAGCTAACTAATTGTAGCTAACTAATTAGGATATAATCTAGTGTTTGATTTGAATTCTCTATTTTGGTTCATGTAAGTTAGTGTTAGTTCTAATTCATGGAATTAGTAAATCCCTTGTTCTATGCATCTCAATTGCTGTGACTGTAATGGAGTTTGAATATGAATGGGAACTTGAGCGTTTAATTGTTTACCGCTATTAAGTCTTGTTGAATGAGGGTGAGAGTTGAAGACTTGTTATTTGAGCTTGATGGTTTAAGTTAATTGTTTGTGAATTAGATAGAGTCCGATTTCTACAAGTGTGTTTGAGTTTTTGAGTTTACTTGTTACTATAATTGTTAGTTGAAGAAATTGATTCCATGATACTTGATTGATGAAAATGCCTAATAAACTTTGTTGATATAAGAAATCAATTTGAATCAATTCTAGAGTACTCACACATTTACTAGTAGTTATCCTTGGAAAAATACGACTTTGGACTCCTTACTACGACACTTGTCTTAATTTTAATGAGTTTCTAATCTTTATCAATTTGGGTGCCACGTGATATGCAAAAAGGCCGACACCACTTCTACAACACAGGCGAAAGGCATTATGCAAGACATCGCAGATCATTAATATAATAAAATTTGTTGCTACGTGGAGCAGCTTCTCAATAATCGAAATTGCACATACCATCTTTTTGACCGTAAAAAAAAAAATTGGTGATGATAGTTGGGGTTGATGTAATGAAATTATTTAGAGTATTATTTATTAATATTTCAAATAACGATAATAACGTAACACAAACAAGATTATATTAATTCATAAAGGTAATTTAAACACTCAATATTTTGTTGTTATTACAAGGGAGGTAACAGCTGGATTTTTATCATTGTATGCATCAAAAGGTCTTATTACATCAAGTCTCCTTACAGAGGATTAACGTATAACGCCAACTAAACCAATTAATTTGCTTTTCCATATCCTAATCAAATAGATCATTTATATTCACGCCCAAAAAAGTATAGTAAGATAAGATTGGAAATAAAACTTATATTGAAATGACTTACCAAGTAACTGCTCTACGTTGTAGCAGTTTACTATCTAATTAGCTGCTACAAGTTATAGCAGCATAATTTCCATGTATCTGCTCCACGTTGTAGCATGTTAGGGTCCAGGTTGCTTTAATAGCGTGTTGTATTTAGGATGTGTACATTGTAGCATAAATCTTTGAGTGCCCCTAGAATGACTACTCATAACTGACATCGCCCCTAGAATGATCACTCAGAGCAGCCATCACCCATATGACTACACATAGCTATCATAAATCATGACCCGTGACTAGTTGTCTTTTATGTTGCTCTGTCAAAAAGGTATATGTGGGCTCGTGACTATACCTGATTTCCCTATATAATAGAGGGTCGCAACGTCCATGAATGTCACAAAGGAAAACGAGTAACAGATTCATGGATTGGCCACATTTTCTCGCCACCACCTTCGTCATTCCTTTCATGCCATCCTCTATAAATCTTGAAGTGTATCAAGGTCCCAAATCGGGAAAGCCAAAGTGGTCAAGTAGCCTTTCACCCTCTAGAGTACGGTTCCATACTCGTAAATGTATTTCCTTAATGCGAACACCATCGTCTAGCTCCCATCAACATACGCGGATGATGATCGGCTGCTCATGCAAAGGCCTTGCTAGTGCAATCAACCTCCAAGGTTTTAATGTCAGACAAATATGTTTAAGTATGGAGCTTGATCTAGGGAAGTCCTAGTTGTAGGCTAGGCAAGGGAAGTCCTAGTTGGAGGCTAGGCAAGGAGAGAAATCTCGGTATATCATGGAAGCCAGGTGGATAGGTCTGGAGGACCTGATCCCTAGGTAGCCGAATACTGAGTCCTAGTTGTAGGCTAGGTAAAGGAAATCTCAATATATCGTGGAAGCCAGGTGGATAGGTCTGGAGGACCTGATCCCTCGGTAGTCGAATACTGAGTCTTGGTGAGTGAAGCCAAGTGGAGAAAATCCTAGGGGGTGGCAACCTTAGGTTCTGGTGAGTGAAGCCAGATGAAGTAAATCCTAGGGGGTGGTAACCTTATGTAAAGAGAAGTCTTGGAGGAGTGAACTCCAAGCAAGGTTGATTAGATGGTTTCCGGTCAACTGCGCGAGATCGACCGGACCAACGGATCTCGATAAATCTAGGTTTAGGTTTACCATTATTTTCTGTATTATTATTATTGTTGTTGGCTAACATGATATTGCAGGAAAAGTCTTAGTGGATCAGGTGATCAGACATTGAGCAAACAAAAGTCCAAACAGGTCTGGAGGACCATGTTTGGTAGGTAAGTTGAGGTAAACAACTGAAGGAGCGACAGTGAGGTCGAGTTCCTGAAGGGAACAACCTTAGGTCGCTGATCCAACTGAAGAAACCGGGAAGGTTTCCAAGTTGAGATCAAGACAGTTTTATTGTCTATATTACTCATTCATTATATTACTGTGCTAACCTTTGTTTTGCAGGAATACTATTTAACTCTGTTTCGCATATTCGGCCTGATCGATTGACCGAATAGGAGGATCGGTCGACCGAACCAACTTGACTCAGACCAGAGATAAGTTCAAACCAAAGCGAAGCACAGTCCGATCGAAGCTTGATCGGTCGACCTAACCAGGGATCGGTCGACCGATCCAATCAGTATTAATGGAGCATTAAATGAAGATCTCAACAGATTTCAACGAAAAGGAAAGGAAGCTGTTCGGTCAACCGAAAAATAGGTTCCGTCGACCGAACCATTAATGACCAGTTAATGTAGAAGATTGAGCCAGCGTCAGACTCCAGCCAGGGTTCAGTCGACCGAACCCAAGAATCGGTCAACCGAACGTTGACGATTCTTATAAAAGTGAAGCTCCAAGTTCGTGGCTGGGCAACGGGTTCTGATATCATCTTTGTGAAATAGCTGTTCATTCTACTACTCTTATACACATCCATCAAGCAAGTTGTTGTACAATCCAAGAAGTGTCGATCGAGCTACATCTTCTATCTAAGTAATCGGTATATTTATTTAACTTGCATTGTACTTAATTCAAGTAAGATAGTAGGTTGTTACTATCTTACTCTGCTCATTTGTATGATCTGCTTCTTTCCGAGGATCTCGGAAAGAAGGGTTGTAGTGGATTGCCTATAGGTGCGGTCAAGGATCGCGGGCCTTCGAGTAGGAGTCGAGCTAGACTCCGAACGAAGTAAAAGAACTTGTCTCTTTTCTTATTTCCCGCTACACGATTCTGATTTATAAAGTAAAAGAAAAGTTTTAAAAGAAGCGATATTCACCCCCCCCCCTCCTCTATCGCTCGCATCTGATCTATCATGTCTCACTTCTGCCTTAAATCATGTGTGCGCGACAAAGGGCTTCTTCGTCGCCCTGAGGAATCCTCATGGAGTAGGATTCTCACCTCCTCGGATTTTACCCATCCTCGACCAAGTGACATGAGGGACATGGAAAATAACAACATGGTGTATTGTGTTCAGAACACTGAGTATGTTGATCAAGGGTGATCGTTCATGGAAATTACTGTGGATGCAACTCGACCATTACGAAAATGACATAATCGGTGAGAACAATGTGAGCGCTCCTAGGCCTTCTGACCACTGTGTTTATATTAAACTTATGATGTAATCGAAATGTAATTGTATTCACAATATTGTCAATAAAGGAATCAATGTAATTATAGCTGCTACATTGTTTTTTTATAAGTAGCTGCTACCTACTGCCAACTAGGTGTTGTGATTATTCTGATTTCTGTAACATATGTCGCAGCTCACAACTGTGGAGTAGCTGCTATAAAGGGAAGCATCTAATCCGCAGTAATTGCTACACGTTGTGGTAGAACACATATCAAGAGCAGCTACTACAATGTGTAGCAGCTAACCACAGTAACTGCTACACGATGTGGCAGCTCACGTGTCTGTGTGATTACTTCAAAAATATGTAGTAGCTAATCCATAGTAACTGCTGCACAGTTTAGCATCTACTCTTGAGAAGCTGAAACACGTTGTAGCCGCATCTGACAACTACCTGCTGTAAGGTGCTGCATTAAATGCTACAGCATCTAGCAAATTGTAAGTGAGTTATACGTTATCTGATAAACCGTGTAGAAGCTCAATGTAGGTGATCTAAATAAAAAACTGAGATCAACAGACAGACTAACATCTTATTGAGCGTAAGCGAAGAAAGACTTGGAGACTATATTTGGATTTGATATACATGAATAAAATTGTATACTATTATGATTTACAATACAACGTACACAACCTAGAATTTCATCTTTTCCAACAAATGGATGGTCGTGTTAATAGGTGTTTCGGTGCCTCGAGGAGGGACCAGATTGTTCCTCCCACTCGAGATAAGGTCGTGTGACTGAATAACACGCTGTATAATGATGAGACGCTTGCTCCATCCGGCTACGTTTATTAAACTTACCTTCCCTGGTCTGGGAAAGAGAGCCTATCTTCGACTTAGCTCAGTTTAATTCATATTGCAATGACTTTATTTGACCTGCTTGCTGCTCCAAAACTTGCTGTTGTTGCGATATTAGTCGACCATCTGCTTGGATCTTCTTTGTGAGGATGGTGATCGCTGAAGCATGCTTCAATCCTAGGTCATCTAGTTCGGCAGTCCTTTGCTTTAAGTCCAAATAGGCTTTTTCCTTTAAGGCGACCTCGGCTCGAATCTAAGAATGAGCATCAAAGAGACACAACTCAAGGTCGCCTTGATGTGAGCGATGAAGATCCAAAGCTTGCATCGCCTCTAATAGGGATCGTTGTTTCTCGGATAATAGCTGAGGCCAAGTTTGTTCAAAATTTGAAATCATACCTCTTGACTATAAGGTGCAGGAGAGGATGAAGACATATCAACCAAATGTAAGTGATACACTCAGATCCATTACAATGCCTTTGAAGGTTAAGAAAAAATATGAATCATAACTAAAAGAGTTGATTGGAAATTTTGATTCTTGCAAAGCATATAAAATAGAAGTGCTTCTGCTTAATGAAAAATGCACTATCTATTTACAATGTAAGATATAATACCTGTCACCAAGGTAAAATACGTCATTGTTTTTCATTATACCCCCATCTAGGGAGATAGCTCCATCACTTATATAAGGCATAGCACATTGCATACAAGATCTGGTTTTATACACTTGCAAGAGAAAAAATAAGTTATAAAAGAGAGTGTCACGAAGGCCAAGTCCATTAGGTGTGATGTAAGCCAAGTGCATACGGTCCAGATCAGTCATATTAACAGCAAAACCTATAAATTCAGGTGGAGTTTCCCCATTAGCTAGTCTTGGCTTCAGCAAAGTAAGTCTCCTTTGTAGATCCTCAGGTATAAATTCACCAACATAAGGTCTGGAAAAAGAGAAAAGGAAATCAAAATTCAAATCCTATGCAATACATTTTAACCAGGAAAAGGTGGTAGGGTATGATTAATTCAATTTATAAACACTTGCCTCAAATTCTCAATACAATAAACGAGATATCTTCCTTGTATATTTCGTGCAACAGAGAGACCAAGTCCATTAAGACCAGATCTTCTCTCTATCATGTCATCCTTATTATATTTCTCAAGAGCCATAACACCTTCATATGTCTTGCAAACTACAGACACCATATTCTCCAAGCCTAAGTACTCTGATAAAATCCTGCAGAGAGTTATATAAGGAACATGCTATCAGAAATCTCTTGTAAGATGCTCCCAGATGGCTAGTGGTCAGTCAACAAAATGAACCTGGGGGTTGACTAAATCACTTGACCTGCTAAGATTATCGTCATGCACTTTCCCAAGTGTTGCTACTACACCCAGCACATCCTTCGTCAATGGTAACTTTGCTGCTAGTGGACCATGATCAAGTTTCATATAATATATTAGACCAGCCACACTTCGATCTTGCTTAGTATGATTTTCAGATTTCTCAGGAGATACAATGCTGTTTTCAATTTCCAGAGCTCTAGAATGATATTGGCCAAGTTCAACTGTGGAAAATTCCTTTATCAGGGCACAGGACTACAACAAAACATTATGCAACAGAAACAAAAAAGAACAATTCCATTATGCAACAAAAACAAAAAAGAACAATTCAACTATCAGAGTACAATCATCAAAGAGAAGAAGTTTTATCGATGGACAAAGAATAAGAAACATTGTTATTTTATTTGGTTCTAGTGCTAAAGGAAGATAGATATTCCACCTTGCAAATCTAGAATCGATTCATCAATTCATCAATCTGAGCCGTGAGAAATTTCATGTTGTCCTCATGATGTTTAATTTTCAGTCCCAGTTTTTGTAGCTCTTCTTCTAATTTCTGAAAGATTAAAGAAAAGAATCATAATAGGGGTCCATGATCACATATAGTTCAAACAAAAAAAGTTTGAGAGTATTGAGAACTATCAGAGTTGATATATAGGCAGCGAACCAGAAAAAAATCAACATCTAGAAGAAGTATAAGAAGATATATTCAGAAACAAGCCCATATTATAATGCAAGTAGAACAAAACAACAATTCAAAGTTTAGACATTGCTAACCTGCGAATGGCTCATTATGGTGTCCATGTTCAGGAAATCATCTTCACGGATCTCTTTCTCCGACATTGCATGAACCAACAAAGTTCCAGCAGCAGATGTCTCTTCTTGCGCTCAGAAAGAGAACCACCACTTATGAAAATAAAACGTAGTTCGAGAAAAGGTATAGCCCTAGACACAAATCGCGACGCTAAATCATTCTATATATTTCATATGAGGCAGAAATCGTCAGCCTGCGCTGCATCCCTAAAATTCACAAAACCTAAAAAAATACGATGGGTTTGAACTTTCAGAAGGCGGAAGCAAGCACTGACCTCGGTTTCTTCCCGAAGGCGCAACGGTCGATCAAAAATCTTCCCGCATCAAATATCATGCTTCGTCCAGTAAGAACTAACAAGAAAGACGAAGACCGATACAAGATTGCAGAAGAATCAACGGGAAGCGGGACAAAGGTAAAGAAGGGAAGCAAATTGGGGGGAACGATTCGGTGGGATCCGCTTACAGAAGACGATAGAAACTCGTTGTCCGAAGTGAGGGGGCAAAGGATTTGTTATTTATTTATTTAAAACGCGGCCATGTTTACCATGTTTAACATTTTTACTAAAGTAGGAAAAAAATAATATGAAATTAACTCCGTCCATGATGACCGGTCATGGCCGGTCCCAAGTCCGGATAAAGGAGGAGGGTTACATTAGGTTGTCAGCCAGCGTTAAACTATGACAAATATTCAATGAATGAATCCATTAAACTATTGTGATAATGCTAGGTTGTTCCTCGGAAGGAACGTGTTGCAGGGTCCGACTGTAACGTCTCGGCAATGACCACTACATCTTCAGAACTCGAGTGTAGTGATAAATATGCAAGAGTTCGTGTTATAAGGTCCGAATGTAATGTCTCAGCATGGACCGCTACATCTCCATGAGAACTTGGGTGTAGTGTTAAATAGGCAAGAGTTCTCACACCATGGGTTAGATAAGAACAAATATGATAGGAAAACTAATAATCTAAGATTTGGAACATGGAACATAGGAATTCTCACTGGTAAATCAATGGAGGCAGTAGATATGATGATTAGGAGAAAAAATAGTATTTTGTGTGTACAAGAGACAAAATGGACAGGTGAGAAGGCAAAGATGATAGAGAACTCGGGTTTTAAGTTATGGTATACTGGAAAAAGTAAAACAAGAAATAGAGTGGATATTATTGTAGATAGTTTGTTAAAGGATGAAGTTGTTGGACTAGTTAGAAAAGGAGATAGAATTATATCCCTTAAAATAATAGTGGCAAAAGAAACTATGAACATAATTAGCGTGTATATGCACCACAAGAAGGATTAGATGAAGCTACAAAATTAAGATTTTAGGAGGACTTAGATGAAATATTATAAAATATTCCACCAAATGAAATGATTTTAATAGGAGGTGATATAAATGGACATGTCGGAGCGAAAAAATGAGGAATATGAGAGAGTACATGAGAGTTATGGATTTGGAACGAGGAATGAAGAAGGGAATAATGTGAAACCAGATTGTGTTGCCACTCTGTTCACTTCAATAGTTGACCGTTATTTTCATAGGAGGTGATATTTATTTTCATAATCTGTTCAACTAGATTGTGTTGCCACTCTGTTCACTTCAATAGTTGACCTGCGAACTCTAGACAACATTATCTCTGCAGCAAAACACTTCATTGTGTTTACTTGAAGTGCATGAGAGGCTACTTTGCCTCCTTACACTATGTGAAAGGTTGTTTTGCCCACCAACTTCCTTAGATTAACAGAAGAATACTGTGAAATTTACTTTGAAACTGTCTTTTACCCTGAGAATGCTAAAGTATCTTAGGAATCTTGTCAAGGAGGTTCCATGGCATGCTTGTGATATGAAGTTGTTGCATGATGTCGTAAGCTATGCTAACAGATTACCATCCTTGTTTAAATTGAAGTTGGATTTTCTTGATGCAATATGGACTTTCAAGAGAGCACTCATGGGTGACATCCTTCTTTTTTTTTTTTTTAATGTTAGCTTAACTTTATGTATGCATTGGCATGGCATGGGATGGCATTTTTTTTTAAAAAAAAACCTAACTTTATCATTATGTGAGATTTGAGTTTTTTAAACCAACTTTTTAAATCTGAGATTTCAAATCACCAGAGTTATTTAATTGTAGTATCTAAGGCTCTTTTCTCATTATGTGATTATAAACTTTCTTTGAATTATATTTTCTTATGAATATGATTAACTTTATCTATTTAACTTTTTGTTAATGACCCTTGTTCTCAGTTGTAGTTATAACTCATTTATTCATTCAGTATATTAATTTTTTTTTAAAAAAAATACAATTCTTTTGATATTCTTGCAGATTCCCATCAACACTAAGTACTCGTCTGCCATCTACTAGACCCTGGATGCAAAATATCTTATAAGTAATATTAGAAGCTATGCTACACTGCACTTCTTTCAAGTAAATTGTAATGTTCCAACCCCAAAAATCAGATATATTTAATGGATCTCGTCGTAACCCAAAAAACCTATTTCCACCATCTGTGGATTTATTCTTAAAGACTAGTCTAGTCTTTGATTTTTTTACTTTGTTTTCTCTTGCATCGAATGATTAGATACGAATATCTACTTTGTAATTGAATTCTATCATTTTTATATGAATTTAGCTGAGCTGATTAACTATTATTATGTCAAATTTGAATATAGACATATCAATTATCTTCGATTTTTTTTAATCATGTTGACAGTACCATCATTTTAGGAATTATGTAAATAGAAAATAATAGTATTTTAGGTTGATCATAATTTTGTTTCTATAGCAAGGTCAAATAAAAATAATGATTTTGTAAATATAAAAAGAATTATTTTGTAAATAGGAAATTAAATGATTTTTTTATTTTTTAAAAAATAATATTTTTAAAGTATTACAAAAGTGTTGTCTTTATAAAAATAACAATATTTTTAAAGCGTTGTAAAAATATGATCTTTACAAAAAAATGACAATACTTTTAAAGTATCATCTGAGTGAACTTTTAATAACAGTATTTTGAAACAAACAAATTTAATGGAGTTTCATTTAGAAACCCAATGGAAGACCAAAGCTAACAATCTCCATGAGGATCAGCATGGCTCGAGCAAACTAGTCCTAAATACGAAACATGAAAGGAAATCGTTTGGGATGGAGTTTTAGGGTACTTCTGGACTCAAATTGATGTCGAGCAGCTCAAAATGTAGATACAGAAACTCGAAAATGACATGAAGGAAATGAGGCATGAGAATGCTTATAAAGGAAGAGAACTGATGCAGATGTTAAGAAGACTCATTGAACAACTTGATGATATAAAATCTCATGTTACCAAAGCATATGCAAATTTTGAGTGTTATCGAGAAGATGATTATTGTGCACTAACCTACCTTCAAGAGGTATGTTCAAAAACTATCGCTACCATTAATGCAACTTCCTAAGAAAAATATTCTTTTAGATTTTGACATTGTGCTCTTATTTGGGAAAATTTGCATGCAACCCCTAATCAGAAACAAAATTTTGCATGCAGTCTCCATTGATAAAAATTTTTATTTTCACTCCTCAGTCAAATATAGTGGATACTAATTTATCTAACTACCCCTGATATTTTTAGGTATAAAAAGTAAAAAATAAGTATATTTATTCTTAAATTCGGTACATCAAACTATAATTTAATATATTTTCTATCAAATTGAGCATGAGTTTTTTTCCACCTCAATTGAATGTAAAATATACTAGATTTTTTTTTAAATGATGCTCAATTGGATGAAAAATATACTAGATTTTATTTAAATGATACTGAATTTAGGAAAATTATAGTAAGTAGGGAAAAAGTCGTACTTAATTTGATAGAAAATATACTAGATTCTAATTTAAAGTGTTGAATTTAATAGGAATTATACTCATTTTTAGACTTTTGTACTTAAAAAATATGAGTGACAATTTTGATAGAAAATATACTCGATTCTAATTTAAAGTGATAAATTTAAGAGTAATTATACTCATTTTTATATTTTTTATACCTAAAAAAATCTGAGGGGTAATTAGAAAGTCGTGCTCAATTTGATTGAAAATATACTCGACTCTAATTTAAAGTGCTAAATTTAATCGGAATTATACAAATTTTTAGACTTTTTGTAGCTAAAAAATATGAGGGACGATTTTAATAGAAAATATACTCGATTTTAGTTTAAAGTATTGAATTTAAGAGAAATTATATTTATTTTTGGACTTTTTGTACCTAAAATAATTTGAGGGATAATTAGGTAATGATATTTACATGAAGAAGTTGAAGTAAATAAGTGGAACCAAAGTTTTGTGAGCATGAATATTATATGTAAAATTAACATTGTGATTAAGAATTTTTTTTTCATGTAAATTATTTCATAGAGCAATAATGAAAAATAAGAAAATAATAAGAAAATTCATAATAAAAAAAAATTCATAAAAAAATCCATTTAACCACGAAAAAATTCATTATAAATCTATAATAAAATTAGTAAATTAATTTGTTAAGTTCACGAATTTTCGTTGCTAAATGTATCCGTTGCAATGTCGCCACGAATTCTGCGACGACCGCGAATAATCCTATGTTTAGGGTTGCCGTGTGCGAAGGTAGGCTGGGTGGCAAGGGTTTTGTTGCCGTGTCCGAAGGAAGGCCGGTGCGAAGGGTTTCTCTCCGGTGGTTGTAGATCCGGCGGCTCGGGTGCTAAGGAAGGTTGGGTGCCAAGGGTATTTCTCTTTCTCTCTCTTCGGTGGTTGTAGATCCGGCGGCTCGGGTGCGAAGGAAGGTTGGATGGGAAGGGTATTTCTCTTTCTCTCTCCGGTGATTGTAGATCCGACGGCTGGGCCGCCGGATCTATGACCTAGAGGCCAGATCTCTCGCTCCGGTGTCTGGTAGAGCTCCGGCGTGCTAGAGGGCAGATCCGGCGGTCTACCTTTCGCAGCTTGGTCCAGCCGAGCAGATCCAGCAGCCCAGCCGCCGGATGTGTGGCCTGCGCAGCCCTATGTGGCCGTGCAGATCCGGCGGGCCACTGGATCTGCCGTGTGCAGCCTGGTCCAGCCGGGGAGATCTGGCGGCCTGGTCTTCGTAGCCCTATGGGGTGCGGTCCCTGCCCGTTCCGTTGTGCGATGGGCCGTTACCGTGCACGTTCCGGTGTGCGATGGGCCGCTGCCCTTGCGCGGCCAGGCCGCACGTGCCCCTGCACGGCCTGGCCCTGCTATTTTGTTGCGAGTATACTGTTTTTTTTTTTTGTTTTGATTTTGACAGTTCATTGTTTTTACAGGTTCCTTATGTAGAGGATCCAAATACTCCGGAAGAAACGTTTTTGTAAGTTTTTCAGGTTTTCTTCTATCTATTTATAAATGACTTTCCTTCTTTTCAAGGCAACGACTGGACTCCTCATGCTGATTTGGTGCAGTAGATTTTGATAAAAGTAGGTCTGCAGTCATTAATTAGTGATTAACATATATAATTATCATAATTAACTAATTAATTAATTAGTTGAGAAAATTGTGTGTGTACTTACATTGGGAAAAGATAAACCAAGAAAGAGATGATGTTGCCCGTAATAATAGGGAGCATTTAAAAGAAATCCATGATAAAAGAAATAAAGAAAATATTGAAAACCAAGATTAAGTGGATGATTCGTATTTAATTAATTACCTAGTATTCCAAATAGAATGAGTAAAATACGTCCTATATCAGGGTCCATCTTGATGCTTGCGAGCTATCGAATTAGAAGAGCAATTAAGGGGGAAAATGATGCAAAAAGATTGTTTAAAAGGAAGTAGAAAAGCAAAACTTATGAATTTGTGTTTTCTTGTGTTTCCATCAATGGTCTTTTCCATTGAGTATAGAGGCATTTTGTTATGAGTTATTTGCTAAATTTAAGAATTTTGTTAACTCTTTAACAAACTAAAGTAAAAGAGTGATTTAATTAGGATGCGTTTGGTTTGCTAGATTAATTAATTTATTAAACTGTTAATTACAACAGATTATAAGCCTCAAAGGATTACTTGTATATGTATGGCAGTTGGAAAAAAGTTGACTGTGAATTTAGAAAGTGAGTGGATATAATGGATTAAGAAAGTAATTAGAAATATGAAAAAGAAAATGTTCATATAAAGATCTTAAATTGTTTTGTGAAAATTCTTTATGAATTTACTTTGGCTCAAAATTTCGATGACATAATATAAGGGGTTGGTTATCAATAGTATTAACTCTCCCAGAAACATGGGAATTTGTAACTAATCAAATTTTAATTAACGATTGAATGAAGTTATTAGATAATGACGGGTTGTTGTTAGATAACGTTTGAACATGGGAATTTTATTTTATTTTTAATTTTCTACTATATTATTAGTGACTGAGTTTTAAAATTGGTCCCTAATATGATGATGTTATTCACACTAAATTGTATTGATAAAATATTATCAAGCAATCATAATGCTTTCAATGAACCAAAATATCATATTTTCATAAACATATAACCCCAATATTTGGTTAAGTTTCCAGACAAACTATCAAGGAATAGATATCATCTACATCCTAAACAACTCATGATCTTTAAAAAGTTTTAATACGCTTGGAAATGGATAATCCCAGATTGGTTCATCATCATCTTCAGTAAGCTGTATGCGTCCCAATTATTTTGGATTGGCTACATATTTTGTATGCCTCCATTAAACTCTGTGTGCCTAGAATGTATAAATAATACCTTAAGAATGAAAATAACAACAATTTGATACTTTGTCATATTAAAGCATTACAAACCATTAGTATTTATCAAAATTGTGTTACAGCCAAAACAACAAATATTTTTCCTTGCACTATGTAAGAAAATCAAAAGGAGCATGTCTTGGATTCTTTAGTTAATAATTATATCTTACTCTAAATAAAATTGTATAGTAATATTTCTATCCTAAATATTCTCCTTCCTAGCCCTTGATATGGCATGGTTCCAACAATGACAATGTGACAATCTCTTAGGAAACTGCTAAGCAAAAAACAACAATAAAAGAATGATAAAGCAGGGGAGTCAACAAGGGTGAGATAAAAAAAATGATAAAGTGCAACTTTAACATAAAAAAAATTTAGACAGATGCATGCGAAATCTATACCCACTAGATTGAACATCTATTTAAATGTTAAAATCAAATAGCAATTTGGTTGCAACATATTGAAATAAATAATTTGCATAAATTATTGATAATAAATGTTGGAAAAAATCAATAAATATTAGAAATAATAATTAATTCAGCATGAAGAGCATTTGAATTGGTTTAATCTTTAATGTTTATTGTTTAGGTGAATTAAAAAATTTAAAAAATGATGAAGTATTTGATTTTGCATTTAAATATTTTTGCATGGCATAATTTTTAATGAGATAATTAAGAGCAAATATAGATATGACACCTATATACATATATATCTTAAAAACTTCTAAAGATTTTCATATTTTGAAATTTTAACTAATAGTAGTTTCAAATGCCAACTTCCATCTAACTATTTTAAAATATTATTTTAATATATAGAGTTGTTTGCATATCACATGGGTTAAAATCTACTGTGTAAGAACCTGAAAAATTTAATTAAAAATTGCACAATGGTTTGAATTCTAGTTCTAAACTATATATTACATCTCACATAATAATAAATATAACACTGCAATATCACATACAACTGCTACAATTATAACTATCATCGAATGAGCATGGATTGACATACAATGTCCAACACAAATACAGTTGTGAATGACATCACGTGCACACATTGAGCCAATGTGTGATTAAGGAGAGAAATTGATATAACTACTAATTGTCCTGAAACCATCTACAATTGCTAACAACTATAACTATCATCGAATGAGGATGGTTTGACGTGCAATGTCCCACACAAATACAATAGCGAATGACATCACGTGCACACATGTAGCCAATGTGTGGTCAAGGAGAGAAATTGATATAACTACTAATTGTCCTGGAACCATCTCATAGGTTCAAGGTCTTATTGCCATAGTCATTATCTAGAAGTGACTCATCGTTCACAAGTAAATTATTCAATGTTATTTACATTATGGCCCATGTTCATCATATCCTAATCTGAGAATGAGTTTAACTTTCTATCATCGTAAAAGTGTGCCAACATTAATGATAATAAAAAGACTTATTCATTTCATATGTCAAAAACAATTAGATCATACTGTATTATTGTCTATCAATCCAATGAAATGATATCTACTTATAAAATTGTGCATCTGTGTTTCAGGAATCAGCTTTTATGTAATACATAAAGCATAAGGAAAATTTAAAATCTATCCTAGTAAACTAGAGTGGTCAAATTAACAATGAGCGCCACTTGTAGGAATGAATTTGCATAGAGAATCTACATTCCCTGCCTCACCTAGCCATGTGACAATCCCGCATCACATAGATGAGATCATGAGAAGTAGAAACTAAATTACTCTAAAGAAGCATTGGTACTCTTAAAAAAAAATAAGAAAACTTCTATTGATAAAAATATTATAACATGGAAAAAGAAAAACTTGGATAACTTGACTCTCTTTTAGTTTTTATTTTTCCTTGTTTTAATATTTTTACCAATGCTTCTTTAGTGTAATATAGTTCAATAGTTTCAATAACTAATGCAGGTTGCTAGTTTTTTTTTAATCTAATATTTGTTTTGACAATCAATAATTGATCACGATTTGGTTTCGACAATTATTTGTTTTGTTTATTCATTATGATAATAATTAGTTGGTTTATAAAGAAGAGCACCATTGATTGAAATTGCCTTTTCTAACCAGCGAGTACAAACACTTAGTTTGGTCTTTTCTTTTTGAGTTGTTGTGGATATATTTATCTATTAAAAAATGAGAAAGTTTATGGTGGTCTCAAATTTTTACTAATCTTTATGATAAGTCAATTAACACGATGAGGGGAGCTCATTATGTATGCACTGTGGCTATATCTGTTGAATCTTTGATTGCTTGAATCTTGATCAGATAACCACTTGTTTGCTGTACTCTCTTCTCTTTTCTAGGTTTTTACTGCAAATTGTGCCACTTTTTGTCCTCCTTGCTTGTATGGTTTTTCTTTTGTGTTGCAAGTGACTAGAAATTGAGTCATGGAAATACATTAATGATAAGACATAACCATCATTATTTTTCACTTATCCAGAATTCAATATTAATTCAATGGAGCCCCCACGGGTTGGCGTAGTTATTCCAATAGGTCTTGGTGTCAATTCTCAACGGGTGCAAAATGCCTCGCAGCGTGCTTGATCTCCTCCATGCAAAGGGGTCGCTGTGCTAGGGCAAATGTCCCCTGTGATTTACCCTTTCCAGAAAGTGTGGGTGCGCCTTGTAGGGGCCCCTAAGGTGGCAGTTTGACCTTTGCTCCAATATTAATTTAATGGAAATTCTCATCTTGCTTATCTATCTTTCTTGAAGAAGTAAAGGCTCTCTGATTCATTTTGTCCAGCTTATTCATACAGACATGCGTGAACAATCATTTTCTACTCTTCCAACCGAATTTTAGTATTGCTATGCTATATAGACTATTGGTTGCATTTATTAATTATGTTATTTACTATTCATCTTTTCCCCTTCATATCTGTGTATGACATTTGCACTTTGAGTGGACATCCGACATTCCTGTATTGGCCATGTAAAAATTCTAGAAACAACTTTGTTGGGTACTTGGATCCACACCCATATTGTATATTCGTTGGCAAGTGTTAAATAATAATTTATAAGCATACTCTGCTGATACTCCACTATTAAGGTACACTATACTTAGTTACTTAGGTGTTGAGTTTTTTTTTTTGAGGTCAGAATTAGTGGTTATAGAACTCTAGATATGTACTTTGTAGTTTTACACCATACTCTGATTCAAATTGTACACTTTGCAGTGAACACTTTTTTAGGTTAATGATCTGTATGCCACATTGTAACCTTAACTAATGAAGTAGTTCCTTGTCTTAATCTTATTTCTCCATTAGAGGAGGCTTTGTTTTTTTTTTTTTAAATTTTTGTTCTCATATATCAACCATCAATTGCAGAAAATTTAACCAAATTTCAAATCTACACAAAACCCACCTCTAAAGTTTCATTCAGTCGATAATTACAATATAACTTTTCTTATTTTTTTTTCATAACCATTTTGCTATTGTTTAGTGATGATAGAGTTTCTTATTTCTCACAAGGACTCTGATAAGATAATATTTGAGTGTTTGCAAAAGGAATTTGATGCTGCATGCTTCTCAAACTGGAGGTATTCTTCTGATGACTTTGCACAATGGTTCAGTGTTTGGTTTCTTACATGTCTGCTTGTTTCAAGTCTTTACAGGTATATGTGATTCTAATATTTGATAAAAAAGATTCATATTCTTGTTTTGATAACTGTACTGTGTAAGTTATGGAGCCTTTGCACTTGCATTCGCCTATTTGAAGCAACTACAAATGTGGTAACGATTGCAATAATATGCAAATATTCTTGCAGTTGCATTAATAACCATTTTCTTGGCATTTACACATAGGATAGCTAAATTTCAGTAAAAAATGTCAATGGTGTTTGCTTTATCTCGGTGTTCAAATATTGAATCTTTTCTATGTGCATCCGTATACTCAGAATCCTTGATTTCCTTCTTGTTCTTCCATGTTAATACACGTGTTGGATACTTGTACATTAAAAAAGAATCACAAATGCTTTGAGATTCCATGGATAGACTCTAATGATCTAGAGAATCAATTACAGCTGACATCATCTTCTTACTGATATATATGTTATCTTTGTTTTTGTTCAGAAATATGTACATAATAACTTCCTAACCAGAAAATTTATTTTATTTTATTTTTCATCACACTAAAGCATCTTCGGTGGCCGGCGCAGTGGTAGCTTCGCTTGCACCAGTCGGGATAGTAGTCTCCGTGCCGATCGACTCTAGTCCGCGTGACTCCAGCTCGGCCACTCCTGCAACATTGATTTTCACATCTCGCAATTTCGTTCGATCGGCTACCCTGGCGCGCATCATGACTTCGGCTGCAGAAGAAAAAACAATCAGTTATCGTAAAAATAAAAGATGTAGTGGCGACATACCTAAGCTGCATTGGAGTCGAGTGTGGATCGGACTCAAATCGAAGATGTACATGATACCCTCTAGCAGTAGCTTATGGATGTTGTATTTCTGGCCTATCAGGCTGTCCGCTGCTCGAAGATAGTCCGAGTGACTCTTATAATTACGGAGCTTTGGCTGGGTCGGCACCTCGAGCTGCCATCAGGTCGGGAATTCGAGCCGCTCGGGAAGTCTCATAAAGAAAAAATAATCCTTCCAATATTTATTGAAAGTTGACATTTTATCGAAGAAAACAAGGTCCACTCGGGCTTGAAAGAGAAAGTTCATCGGCTCGGAGAGCTTTGGGTAGTAGAAGTAATGGAAGAGCCGGGGTGTAAGGGGAATGCCGTGCAACTTAAAGAGGATAACTACGTCGCACAGTAGCCTAAAGAAATTGTGTACGAGTTGGTGGAGGGAAATGCGAAAGTATTTACAGACAGCTATGATGAAAGGGTGGATCGGGAATTTGAGACCGCCGGTAAACTGGTCTTGAAAGCAGATACAGTCGTTCGGCGGATTGTGCGGCTGATCGGACGAGGAGGCGAGAATTATTCGGTGGTCGGGAGTGAAATCGTAGGCGCCCGCCAAACTCTCAGCGTCGCCTTGGTCGAACTTGGACTCGGTAGATGTGTACTAGAGCCCAGGGATGGCGACAAGAGCTTGGGAGGAGCTCGCCATCGCAAAAATAGAGAACAAAAACGAAGAACAGAAAGGAAAAAATGAAGAAGATCAAGGAAGGGCAAAGAAAGAACCTTGCAAAGAAGATCGCTGAAGGGACAGAGAATGAAAGAAATTGTCGGAAAGCAAGATTGTCGGAGAGTGTTGGAGCGTCTTCGATGGTGCTCGAGGAGAAAGAAAGCGCAAGAGGAATATCGTGTTGCGAGGGGGGGGGGGGGTTTAAACCCCAGGAAGGATGAACGAGATCATCCGATCGGCGGACGCGAAACCCTAGGCCAATATCTGGTCGTTGAATTCAAAACGCCATGTGTCGCATCAGCGGAGGATATCCGCTTGTCACGTCAAGTGTGTGACGGTAGTAAGTGTGACACGTGGTGTTTACTCACAAGACAACATTTAATGAAGAGCAATTAATGAGCATGAGGGAGCGCTTGGCCATGATGAGCTAGGGTTTGCACAGAATCCAAGAGATACGGATGATGCAAGCCTGGATTATGCTCGGCTAAAACCACACATAGAAAAAACTCCCAAGTGAAGGCAAAAGCCCTTCCCATCGGGCGCGATTGAGTAGATATGTCGAGCGGCACGCTGGGCCATTTTCACCATCGACCTAGGCTGAGCGGCCTGTCGATACTCTTTGTCCAGTCAATCGGACTTGTAACCTCCTTCGATTAGATTTGAATGAGAGACTTGTGATACGACGATAAGAACGAGCCCACCTGTCAGAAGTCAACATTCACGGTGGAGGTCAAAGTCAAGAGTCAAGGACCAACACCATGATAGGCCGATCGAAGCTAGCTCGTCAGAGCTGAGCGGACGTGCATAAGTCCGATCGACGATATCGGAGGTGGCTTGGTCAGCAGACATGTAGAGTCCGATTGGCCATACCCAAGGCGGCTCGGCCAAAGTGTTGTCTACCCCACTTCCAGTGCACCAGGTGTCGAGCGGGCAGAATATGTCAATCAGCGGGCCGACCTCTATAGACAGAGGTCCTATTGTCGAATGAGATGTGCCCCCCAAGGAAGATCGGACCGAGCGGATTGTCACTCGATCGAATACAGACAGACCGGGACCTCCATATCCTTATGGGAGGGCGTGTCGCCGATGCCAAGGATAATCTGCAGGAAGATCGTACGGTCGAAGCTTCCATTGTCATATTAGAGATAAGCTCGGCCTGTTAAGGTATTATGTCAGAGACACTTTATTGACATATATTTTCAGCGATAGCTTTGAGAAGCGTGTACGTGTCAAGGAGTGTGCACGCTCGCCACAGACATTTTATATAAAGGGGGTGTAAGCACTGACGAAGGTACGTGCACATACGCATCTACTATTCACTTGCTGCTTCACTGTTACTCCACTTTCCATTTTCGCTGCCGGTTACTAACTTGAGTGTTGGAGGGCCATCGTCGGTGTTGGGGTTGTAAGGTTGCAAACATAGTCCCATATTGGAAACACATGGGAAAGATCATGGGTTTATAAGAGAAAAAGATATCTCCATTGGTATGAGGCCTTTTGGGGAGAGCCCAAGAGTAAAACCATGAGGGCTTAGGCCCAAAGTGGACAATATCATGCTATTGTGGAGATATCTAAATTTTTTTCGATCCAACAATTGATATCGAGCCCTGACCGCTGTAAGGTTTAACCGCCGATCGACAAGAGCTATGGTGTTATTGAGCCATGTGTGTATATCGAATTTTAACAAAGAAAGTAGGGACTCTTATGTTCTGATCAAGAGGACCGGACACCCAGAAGTCCTAGTACTAGGCAAGGAAGTCGAGTGGCCTGGGTGAAGACCCGTGGGTCGAGGATCGGACATGGGAAGCCTATGGTCCTTTGTTTGAGGGGGGGATTGTTGGAGTTGTAAAGTTGCAAAAATAGTCCCATATTGGAAACACATGGGAAAGATCATGGGCTTATAAGAGAAAAGATATCTCCATTGGTATGAGGCCTTTTGGGGAGAGCCCAAGAGCAAAACCATGAGGGCTTAGGCCCAAAGTGGACAATATCATGTCATTGTGGAGATATCTAATTTTTTTTCGATCCTACAGTCGGGACCCCTTTCTTGGCTCGGCACTAACAACGTCTGTGTTGCGGGTCCGAGCGGAGTCTTCGACGAGTCAACGAGAGCGCCACCTTCCTAGCTCGCCATCCGCCCTACTTCCTGATAGGATCACCTTCAATGACCTACGGTGCCATCGATTCAAGGAAAACAAGAAAGGAACCTAACAACACGCTTGGAGCTGAATAGCCTTTAGCCCCAATATATTAATTAAATAATTGTTTATTTTAAAAAACAATTATTTAGATTGAGATTATTTTAGATCGAGATCGGGGTTGTTCTTTTAGATCCAAATTTGTCAGCTGGAGGCGATTGAAGGAGAAGCATCGCTCCATCTTCTCATCTACTTCCGTGGGCACAAATCCAACTCGAATGATGTTATATCTCATTAATTTGTCATGGAAGTAGGGTTCCTGCCTCGCCCCACCACTTCCCTGTGTGCCGTGTTGGGCTACTTTTCTGAATTAAAACTGACTGTTTCTGACAGGGTATGTCCTTCGACAATTTCTCAAATTATTGTTCGGTTGATTCAGTCGCCTCCTCATTCATGTTGTACTTTGGTCGATTCTCTGTCACGGTATCAAGCTTTTATGAAGTATTTCTCTGGATCTTTGGACGCGTTTTCCCTTTTTCACTTGCAAGAGAAATAGTTGATCACAGACTTGTTTTTTTTAATTATCAATTCATGGAGGATTCCCCTTCTTCTCACTTCTCTTTCTGGTTGCGTGGAAAATTTCTGCGTACTTTTTTTCATCCTTTGTTTAAGAAAACTTATAACCAAAAGGAACTGAAAAAAAAAAACAAAGTGATGATTTTTCTCTCTTTTATGTGCGAGTATCAACATTATGGATGAACGTATTTTTGCAGCTGTACTTTGATGAATTGTTCTTAATGCTTTGTTAAAAACTTTTTCTTTGTGATCTATTTGACTCTGGATAAATAATCTACTCAATGGAGCTTGATATAGATGCGTCATGTTGCATGCATGGATCTGTAATATCATAGTCAATACCCTCAATACCTCTGGGACGGGTGAAGGAGCACCACGGTACACTCATGCATCTGTAATATCGTTGTCTGCTAGGTTGCTCCGTTGCTGTCCATTAGTTCCAGTCTGTAATACACGTGATTGTTGATCCACAGCAGAGATTGTTGCTGCTAGCAACAAGATGAGTTGTTAGATCAAAGAAACCACAGAATATACCCTCCCTGCTGGAATCCTTCGCACTAGACGGATCAAGATGAGATCAAGCAGGAAGATCACTGATCAGAACAAGAATAGAGATCAAGTATTCAAATCCACAGTTAAATAATTTACCTACCTCAAAGATCTAGGGCACAATTTCGTGCGGCGAAGATTGATCGGAGCCGAAGGAAGAGACCTAGGGCACGGGTGCAGAACAGAGGAGGGACAGTGAGCATAGAGGAAGATCTAAGCCCAAATCACAACCTAGGTAAAACACTTACCTTCAAGATCCTGCTAGGGCACAACGCCACAGAAAAAGAGAAATCGGGGAAAGGTTCGGCGGTGAGGCTTGCGGGAAATCAGAAAAGAGCAAGATAGCTCACCCTTGAAGCTCCAAGGATAGATCTACACCGGCGATGCCGAGGAATGTAAGAAAAAGGTCCGGCGAGAAACAAGCGATCAGTCGTGACCTCGACGAGATCAAATCGAGAAGAATGGGCACGACAGAGGATCCACACCGAAGAAACTCATGTGGCAGCCCGCGTCGTACGGCCGGTAATCGCCGGAGATGAGAAGGCAAGGAATGGAGAGAGATCGGAGCGAGAGGAAGATGGACGAGTTCGGCGTTGGGGAAGATAGGAAGAAAATGTCGGTATTTGCAGGGCTTAAGTCAAGTTAATATACGTTTTAATCAATTTAATCCCTAAATTTCCTTCTCAATTAACTCCCAACTAAAAGGTAACCAAAACAAGCTTTCTTCAAATCCACCCGTTTATCCCCTCAAATCTATCATACAAGCTGCAAAAAATTTCTAGAAGATTAATGCAGGGAGGACAGAAACCCAGCTAATATATTGTGGCAAAAGATAATTCGTTCTCTCCAACACCTCTATCAATCTGTCCCTAGACCAACACTGAGGAGGTAAATCACGGAGGCTACTAACCCTGACAATGACTAGTGCATAGGGAGGGTGAGATTTGATCCTAGATCTTATTGTGGTAACACCCCGTGCACTAACATTTAATTAATATATGTGGCAAAAAGGTGATTCGCTCGCCCTAGCGCTCCCGTCAACCATGCCTAGGTCAACACAGAGGAAGTAAATCACGGGTGAAATTTTTTTTTAATTAATATATGAATAATAGAGAGGAAGTATTAACTGAAATAATTGATGTGAAACAATTTAAATATAATTTAGTCGAGTTGACTTCTAAAACGTTATATAAAAATATAATTCTGTATATAAGTCCAAATTTAATGAAATTAAAGAGGAACAAAAATTAATAACAAAACTATTGGAAAAAGATAATAATATTCAAAATGATTTAGAGTTCATTTTAGATAGTGTATTCTAAAAACATTATAGGAATGGTATTTAAGAGTTAAATGATCACATTTAGCCTCTCAAATCATCCTTTGTCGATCAAAATCGATACATTTAGAACTTACCGTATGGTACTCATCAATTTCGATAAAAGTAATATAAATAAGACATTTCACAATCGAATGCAACTTAATACAGGACAACTCTTCTCTCAATAAATTTGTCTTTCACATCTTTTATGTGCATCCAAAAGTTTCTCAACACGCTCTTTTTATGTGCTCGTCATTTTTCCAATTAAAGTCATATATGTGTACGTCATATTTAAAATAAATTATTCAAATATTCATAAATACTTTTCAAGATTTAGGTGATAATAATTTGCTACTAGCTCCTCCGGCATGTAGCTGCTAGCTGGCAACTTCTATAATGTATAATAGTTAGTTGTTAATTTCTATAATGTACAGTAGTTGTTTGTTAACTTCTAAAATAATATTATTATTTTATATTAATTTTGTTTATTGAAGAGTGATAATTTAATTAAAATAATAGTTTAATAAATAAAACAAACTAAGAGAATTTCATGACATCATTATATTTCAATTGAGCATTATCTGATCACTAGCAGGTAGCTGTTACAACATATAGCAGCTGGTTGCTAGTTTCTACAATAATATTATTTTATATTAATTTGCTTATTTGAGAATGATAATCTAGTTAAAATAATATTTAATGAACAAAATAAATTGAGAGAACTTTATGACATCGCTACATTTCAAATATATATTATTTGATCACGATAGATTTATAGAAGCTAGTAGATAGTTCTATAATATGTAATGATTATTTACTAGCATCTATAACAATATCATCTTATGTTAATTTTTGTTTACTAAAAAATGATCAGCTAATTAAAAATCATATTTCAAAGAATAAAATAAACTAAAAGGGCTTTATAACACCCACTATAACATACAACAGTTGGTTGCTAGCTTCTACAATAATATATTTATCTTATGTTGAATTTCTTTATTAGTGAGTGATAGCCTAGTTAAAATAATATTTTAATTAGCAAAACAAACTAAAGGAATATTTACTACATTTCAAATGAATGTTATTTGATCATGATTATAGAAGTTAGTAAGTAGGTGTTATATCTTAGAGATGTTATAAAACAATCGCCTTATGATTGCACTATTTATTGGATAAATAAAAATTCACTATTTGTGTGTACATATTTAATGTATGTGATTGGACCTTAAACTCATTTACTAAATGTCCGTAATACAATTCATAGCATAAGAGGATTTGTGATTGGATCACAACCAGTGAGCATCTTTATATGTATAATTATGAATACATTGAAATTTTCTCTAGTCAACAAATTAATGTATTCGAACACTATTGATTTCGTGAGACTAACAAGAGTTATACTCCTTGATCTAACCAAGTAGTTGCTCCTCACTGCTGAAGACATTGAGATGTTGAGAGGTAAACGTGGATAATAGTTATGATAACTAGTTTACTGGAGTGACATACTATAAGACTTCATATGATTCTTTACATATTTGAATATGTCAATGAAACTCTTACTATAGCTTAAGTATAAATTTCCTTCAACTTAAGGTATTCAAGTCATCTTAGTCATGTAGACTTATATTTTGGCATCCTACGGAAACATCTCCTTGGAGATATGACCTCAGGATGATTGGGTATAAGTCAAAGTGTTTGAATAGCCAACAAAGGATTTACCACTCCTAACGAGGAGATGTACATTTTATGGCCACTTGTCAGGATTCTTACTCAAAGTCATTGATCAAAGTATCACATATTAAGAGTATTATACTCTTAGACACGTATACAAGTAATTTAAATTTGTAAAACGAGAAAGTATTACTTGGGCAAGGTATGACTATATCAGCCTAGTAGGGACAAACACATAAATCATGTCCAAAACTAATTGGATAAAAGAAGAGTGAAAGGAATGAAACATGACTTAGTGTAACTATTAAAAGATTTAGAAATGGTTTTGGAATCAACCATATGAACTTTGATCGATTAGAGGTTATAATGTACTACTATGTGACATTCATGATCGATCCATAATTAATAATTAATTATGGACGACCAACACAGCCGAGAACCTATTGGGTTACATGCACTACGAGTTTATCCGAAGTGTTGGATCGATGAGTTTCACTAGAGGGGGGTGAATAGCGATTTAAAATTATCGTAAGTACGCAGCAGAAAACACGAAAACAGAACAACGCTAACACAAATTATTTTCACTTTTTAGTAAACAAAAATTAACATAAGATGATATTGTTATAGATGCTAGTAAATAATCATTACATATTATAGAACTATCTACTAGCTTCTATAAGTCTATCGTGATCAAATAATATATATTTGAAATGTAGCGATGTCATAAAGTTCTCTCAATTTATTTTGTTCATTAAATATTATTTTAACTAGATTATCATTCTCAAATAACCAAATTAATATAAAATAATATTATTGTAGAAACTAGCAACCAGCTGCTATATGTTGTAACAGCTACCTGCTAGTGATCAGATAATGCTCATTTGAAATATAATGATGTCATGAAATTCTCTTAGTTTGTTTTATTTATTAAACTATTATTTTAATTAAATTATCACTCTTCAATAAACAAAATTAATATAAAATAATAATATTATTTTAGAAGTTAACAAACAACTACTGTACATTATAGAAATTAACAACTAACTATTATACATTATAGAAGTTGCCAGCTAGCAGCTACATGCCGGAGGAGCTAGTAGCAAATTATTACCACCTAAATCTTGAAAAGTATTTATGAATATTTGAATAATTTATTTTAAATATGACGTACACATATATGACTTTAATTGGAAAAATGACGAGCACATAAAAAGAGCGTGTTGAGAAACTTTTGGATGCACATAAAAGATGTGAAAGACAAATTTATTGAGAGAAGAGTTGTTCTGTATTAAGTTGCATTCGATTGTGAAATGTCTTATTTATATTACTTTTATCGAAATTGATGAGTACTGATCCGGTTGTGTATGGGCATGGGAGTAATTAGTTGGTGAAGGAAGGACAGTTTGGTCTTTTTAAGTCCAATTAGGTTTGACTTTAAAGGGAAGCAGGGTTCGGCTTTAAGGGGAGAGGCTTTTTTGGGTTTGGTTGGCCGCCAGGGACAGAGAGGAGGACCACCTCTCTCACTCCCGTGCTCAGCTCATCACCGGCGCCAGGCGCCGCCGCTAGGAGGAACATAGGGGCATGGCTTGCTTCATGTTTCTTTGCAGCCACCTTCTATCGCCGGTTACAACTCCGACGCCTACTGGCATCTATCCTCCTCCCCTCGCTGCTGTCTGCTCCCCTGCGGCCAGCCGCCGTCAGCAGCCTCCACCGCCTTCTTCCGCGGCCACAGCCACAGCGTCGGCTAGTCCTCTAATGCGCGCTCGACGCTGCCGAGTCCTCACTACTGGCTCGAGATTAGCATAGCCTATAGTGACCGCCCGCCTTACCGCACTCGCTTCGCCTCATCACCGCCGCCTCCCGCAGCACTACTTATCTTTGCTTACCTACGCCACTTTGAGCCGATTGGTTTCACCATCGAGCCAATGGGTTTCACTATTCACGCCATTATTGTCGATGAGTTATTATGCTTAGGAGTTGCAGGTATTATCCGCCCACGAGCCGCCTTTGACTCGCTACATTAGATCACGGGCCGCTACGACTCGATCGCGACACCACTAGCTCATCCATCCATCCGAGGGCGCCCGCGGGGTACGTTCTCGCACCTTCTTTGCATTTATTTCAATATTCTATTATCCGGATATTTATGCATTTGTGGATTCGCCGAAGCATCGAGGTACGTAGACCGGGAACCTGGCCGGATCGTGTACACTGATTGCCGTAGGAGGACTCCGACGATCCGTCAACGCAATGACAACTCACCACCGGGTCACGAGGATGCGCCACATTCCACCATGTCACACCCTGTGTTCGCTTTCTCGCCTTCGACAGGATCAAATCGGTGGCGCCGTCGTGGGAACGCCCCGCATCCGAAAGGCAGACAATGGGCGAGGCCGGACGACAGACACGTGACGCTTAAGGGAAGAACTCGACGCCTGGTCGAGATAAGGGCCGCCAAACTCGTGGAGCAAAGAAAAGCATCCGCCGAGCGGGAGCAACAGCAACGTCCGCCGGGGCCGAGCGGAAGCACCTCCACCACCGTCGCATTCCACCGGCCTTATTTCGCACTCGAGCCACGCCACCAAGAGATATAGGATCTTCCTCGATGAAATGCCAAGGCGGGATGACAGGAAGGGAAAGCTGACGGACTCATCTCCCGAGCGGACCAACCGCCAATTTTGGAAGCCATTCTGCGAGATCCTCTGCCTAAGCACTACGTGCCCCTACGATCGGCGAGTATAATGGAACAACGGACCCGGATGATCATTTGGGTAAGTTTGATAATACCGCCACGCTCCACCAATACACCGATGGAGTGAAGTGCCGAGTCTTCCTTACCACGCCTTGGGATCGGCTCGGTTCCGGAGATTGACGGACGGATCCATCACAAGCTTCAAGGACTCCGAACCTTCCTCCACCACTTCGCCATCATCAGAAAACAAGCGTTAGCTTGTTCGCCATCAAGAAGAACCAAAAGAATCGCCGAGCTTACATCCACCGATTCAACCAAGTGGCGATGGACATCCCAACGACCACATCGGAAACGATGATGAACGCCTTCACACAAGGCCTTGTTGATGGGGACTTCTTCGCTCATCCGAAGCCGCCCGAGACTACGATCACATGCTACATCGGCCAACGAATACATAAACGTGGAAGAAGCGCAAGCCCGGAAAAAAGAAGCTCCAACCGAGCGTGCCGAGTGGAAGCAGCACTCCGCTCAAGAACCACCTAGAGGACCAAGGGTCAAGCACCGATCTCCCACACCGATCGCACGAGGTAGCTGCCGCCCGGCCAAAGCCAAAGAAGAGGTGGACCCCAATGTTCCGCAAATTCCACCAAACGGACACGCACAACACGAGGGATTGCAAGCCTTCCTCCAATCCTGCTCCCCGGAGAGCCGAACGACGGTCTCCTCCCTCAACACGAGGCAAAGGACCCGGGAAGCCGACGGACCCGCATAGAGAGGCGACATCACCATACGTCCGATCGGCATAGATCCCCAAGACAGGAGAGTCGCCGGACGTCGGAACGGTCCCGACCATCCACTCGGGAGGAAGAAAACAGAGCAATACTTCCGGGGCGAAATCAACGTTATTGCTGGTGAACTGGAGGAGACTCCAACCGAGCAAGAAAGGCAACGTCCGGCATCCAGATCCATACGGTCGGCCAAGAGCGGGCAAGTGGACCTGAAATCACTTTCGGGCCCGGAGACTTGAAGGAGTAGAAGTACCCGACGCTACCGCTCATTAAAGCGGTAATAGCAAATTACACCATTCATCGCATATTTGTTGACACAGGAGCTCGGTCAACATACTATTCAAGAAGGCGCTCGATCACCAGAATCGATCGAGCCGAGCCGCCCAACGACGACCCCGCCTACTTCAAGTTTACGGCAATGAAGTTCACCGCCTGACAAATCCGGCCACCTCACCGGGAGAAGAGCCAGAGGACCAGACAACAACTGTGGTGGTCGACTCTCCTCATCCTACAACGCCATTTTGGGACGGCCGCGATTCCGAGCTATTGTCTCAACCTTCCACCAAGATAAAATTTCCGGAGGACAAAGTCGAGAAGTGCGGGAGATCAACTAGCAATGGCTATATATAGAGACGATCCGAAGCGTGCTTCTTCCGCCTAAGGTCCCCAATCGAGGTACACGCCATAACCGAGAAACCTCCTGCTTTAATTTATGATGAAAAGGAGGAAGTTCAGATCCATCCGACCCGATCGGAGGCCACCACTTTCATCGCCTCAGATCTAGAGGAAAAACAGAAGAAGAAGCTGATCCAATGCCTCCAGCAAAATCATGATGTCTTTGTTTGGTCGACACACGAGTTGCCCGGAATTTCGCCTAGCCTAGCGCAACATGAGTTGCATGTCCGACCTGACGCTCGGCCAGTAAAGCAGAAAAAAAGAGATTTTAGCGCCGAGCAGAATGCCATAATCCGGGCGGAAGTAGAGAAACTTCTGGAGGCCGGCCACATACGCGAGGCGATCAGTGGGGAATGGATATTGTAGGTCCATTTCCGATGACGATCGGGCAGAGGAAATTTTTACTAGTGGCGGTAGACTATTTCTCCAAGTGGGTGGAGGCCGAGCCGCTGGCAAAGATCACTGAGCAAATGGTTAAAAAATTCATTTGGCAGCACATCATTTGTCGGTTCGGCATCCCTCGCCGATTGGTGTCCGACAACGGGCGGCAGTTCACAGGGAAGATGTTGGAGGATTGGTGCCAAAGCTACGGCATTGAGCAACATTTCACATCCGTGGCCTATCCTCAGAGCAACGGTCAAGCTGAAGTCGCCAACCGGGAAATTCTTCGTATTCTGCGCGCTCGGCTCGACCATTTAGGAGGAGGCCGGACGAGGTGCCGAGCGCCTTGTGGGCTATCCGAACGACGCCAAAAGAAGGGACGGAGTCACACCGTTCCATTTGGTATATGGCGGTGAGGCCTCATACCGGTCGAAGTAGGCGCTGAGTCACCAGATCCAAAACTATGATGATGACAACACCGAACGAAGAAACATAGAGTGGACTTGTAGAAGAGGAGAGGGCAAAGGCGTCTGCTCGACTGATGGCGTATCGATAATGGATGAAGCAAAACTACAACCACAGAATTCCCGTGATCGCTCCAAGTCGGCGATCTCGTCTCGAAGAAAGTCGTTGGCCACGACGCTTCAAGCGCCATGGGCGTGCCCTTTCAAAATCATCGAGAAGCTCCGCCGCCAGACATCCTGGAGGACGAGGACTGATGACTAGATAGCTGAGCGCGAACCACCTCCACGGTGGTGAAAGGTGTATCATCAGAATCACCCCGTGTATTTCATTTTTCGACTAAATACTTGAAATGCAGAGATGAAAAGTCAAAGGAGCGAATATAAGGCATTATCATCGAAGAACCGATCGGCCGGGAGGTTTATGTGGTTAGACTTGTAGCAATAACCCGCTGCCTCCGGGGAGATGGTACGCGAGCCAAGCGCCGATGTGAAGGCCCGAGCTGCTCACGGTGAGCATGTATGCGAGCCAAGCGCTGATGTGAAGGCCCGAGCTGCCTCGGGAGATGGTATCCGAGCCTGGCTGATGAGAAGGCCCGAGCTGCTCGCCAGAGATGGTATCCGAGCCTAGCGCTGATGTGAAGGCCCGAGCTGCTCTACGGATATGTATCCGAGCCTGGCTGATGTGAAGGCCCGAGCTGCTCACGGGGAGATGGTATGCGAGCCAAGCGCTGATAAGGCCCGAGCTGCTCGCCGTAGAGATGGTATCCGAGCCCGGCCGATGTGAAGGCCCGAGCTGCTCGCCAGAGTATGGTATCCGAGCCTAGCGCTGATGTGAAGGCCCGAGCCCTTCTACGTATAGGTATCCGAGCCCGGCCGATGAGAAGGCCCGAGCTGCTCGCCGAGAGATGGTATCCGAGCCTGCGCTGATGAAGGCCCGAGCCCTTCTACGGAGCATGTATCCGAGCCGGCCGATGAGGCGCCCGAGCTGTCGGGTGAGATGTAGGTGTCGAGCGCGATTGGCAGTGTCGTGCGCGGGCTGAGATGGTATCCGAGCCGGCTGATGAAGGCCCGAGCTGCTCGGCAGAGATGTACGCGAGCCAAGCGCCGATGTGAAGGCCCGAGCCGTCGGCCAGAGTATGGTATCCGAGCCATTGATGAAGGCCCGAGCTGCTCGCCGAGATGGTATCCGAGCCCGGCCGATGTGAAGGCCCGAGCCGCTCGCCGTATATGGTATCCGAGCCCGCGCCCGATGTGAAGGCCCGAGCCGTCGGCCGGGTATATGGTATCGGAGCCTAGCGCTCGATGAAGGCCCGAGCTGTCGGTATATAGTCTCACTAAGACCGACGAGCACCGTTAAAATCGAGAGCCGCCCGACCGCTATAATATCCGCTACCGACGAGCACCGCAAAAATCGAGCCGCCGACCGCTATAAATATCCGCGCCGACGAGCACCGTCGTTAAAAATCGAGAGCCGCGCCGACCGGCTATAAATATCCGCGCCGACGAGCACCGTCGTTAAAAATCGAAAGTCGGACCGGCGACTATAAACCTTCCGGGCGATCGACCAAGAGTCGGGCCGCAGTCGGACCGGCGACTATAAACCGATCGACGTCACCGCGGTCGCACGCGCGGCATCGTCCGCCCGACATCTATCTGACCGATCGACGTCACCGCGGTCGCACGCGCGGCATCGTCCGCCCGGCATCTATCTGACCGATCGACGTCACCACGGTCGCACGCGCGGCATCGTCCGCCCGGCATCTATCTGACCGATCGACGTCACCACGGTCGCACGCGCATCGTCCGCCCGGCATCTATCTGACCGATCGACGCCACCACGATCGCGCGGGCATCGTCCGCCCAAAGATCTATCTCGACCGATCGACGCCACCGCAGCCGCACGCTGCATCGTCTGGCCCCAGATCTATACATCCGATCGGCAGCATTACGATCGTTCTCGGCCGACTCGTCCGGCATCTATCCATCCGATCGGCATCATTCCGATCGCTCGTTTAGCATTGCCAGCTCCTCGATACTCGATTGCCGGACCAGCATTTTATGTTCGCTCGTTGACCATTCTCGACGCCGCTCATTCAGACGTCAGGCCAGCATTTCATGATCGATCGATCGCCATTTTCTCTGTCGCTCGTTAGGCGTTGTCCGCTCGCCGTCTACTCGATCGACATCTTTCCGATCATCCGCTCGGCCACACCGCGTGATCTAGGTCGCACGCCCGGCCTCGTGCCGGTCTACTCAGCGTCCCACGTGCCGCTCGTTTTACATGTCGAGCACTCAGCGTGGTCGTTCGCTCAGCATCTTCCGCTCAACGTCTATCTACCCGATCGACATCACTTCGATCGTCCGGTCGGTATCTTCGTGGCTGCGTACTAGGCATTGGTTCGGTTACAGAATTGATCCGCTCGACACGTTTATCATCTCATGCGACACTATTATCATAGCGACCGCTCGAGTGACATTATATTATCGGTTCATCGATTCGGCTTTGACATCGAGAGCGGGTCAGCTCTTTGCGATAGACTGTCCAGTCAGTCGGACTCACGCCTCCTTCGACTAGACTTGAAGGGGAGGCTTGTGATCCGGTTGTGTATGGGCATGGGAGTAATTAGTTGGTGAAGGAAGGACAGTTTGGTCTTTTTAAGTCCAATTAGGTTTGACTTTAAAGGGAAGCAGGGTTCGGCTTTAAGGGAGAGGCTTTTGGGTTTGGTTGGCCGCCAGGGACAGAGAGGAGGACCACCTCTCTCACTCCCGTGCTCAGCTCATCACCGGCGCCAGGCGCCGCCGCTAGGAGGAACATAGGGGCATGGCTTGCTTCATGTTTCTTTGCAGCCACCTTCTATCGCCGGTTACAACTCCGACGCCTACTGGCATCTATCCTCCTCCCCTCGCTGCTGTCTGCTCCCCTGCGGCCAGCCGCCGTCAGCAGCCTCCACCGCCTTCTTCCGCGGCCACAGCCACAGCGTCGGCTAGTCCTCTAATGCGCTCCACAGCGCCTGTGACGCCGCCGCCCCTTACCGCACTCAGTGCTGCCTCCAGCGACTGCTGTCATCACTGTCGCCTCCTCCGGCAGCGAGCACTACTTATGCTGTTTACCTATGCCGGCCTTTGAGCTGGGATTGGTTTCCAGCCATCGAGCCAATGGGTTTCACTATTCACGTCATTATTAAGCTGATGAGTTATTATGCTTAGGAGTTGCAGGTATTATCCGGCCTACGAGCCGTCTCTTTGGACTCCTGCTACATTAGATCACAGGCCATCGCGCTATGACTTGATCAGCATCACTATCAGCTCATCCATCCATCCGAGGGCGCCCCCCTGGGCCAGGGTACGTTCTCGTACCTTCTTTGCATTTATTTCAATATTCTATTATTATCCGGATATTTATGCATTTGTGGGATTCGCCTCGAGCACCGAGGTACCAGAGACCGGGGGAACCCGGTCGCTGGATACAGGTACAGTTGACCGTAGGAGGACTTCCGACGATCTGGTCAACGCAGCGGACAACTCACCACCGGGTCATGAGGATGCAGTCCACATTCCAGCCATGTCACACCTCGGCAGGTTCGTTTTCTCAGCTTCCAGACAGGATCAAGTACCATACGGTAAGTTCTAAATGTATCGATTTTGATCGACAAAGGATGATTTGAGAGGCTAAATGTGATCATTTAACTCTTAAATACCATTCCTATAATGTTTTTAGAATACACTATCTAAAATGAACTCTAAATCATTTTGAATATTATTATCTTTTTCCAATAGTTTTGTTATTAATTTTTGTTCCTCTTTAATTTCATTAAATTTGGACTTATATACAGAATTATATTTTTATATAACGTTTTAGAAGTCAACTCGACTAAATTATATTTAAATTGTTTCACATCAATTATTTCAGTTAATACTTCCTCTCTATTATTCATATATTAATTAAAAAAAAAAATTCACCCGTGATTTACTTCCTCTGTGTTGACCTAGGCATGGTTGACGGGAGCGCTAGGGCGAGCGAATCACCTTTTTGCCACATATATTAATTAAATGTTAGTGCACGGGGTGTTACCACAATAAGATCTAGGATCAAATCTCACCCTCCCTATGCACTAGTCATTGTCAGGGTTAGTAGCCTCCGTGATTTACCTCCTCAGTGTTGGTCTAGGAACAGATTGATAGAGGTGTTGGAGAGAACGAATTATCTTTTGCCACAATATATTAGCTGGGTTTCTGTCCTCCCTTACGCATTAATCTTCTAGAAATTTTTTGCAGCTTGTATGATAGATTTGAGGGGATAAACGGGTGGATTTGAAGAAAGCTTGTTTTGGTTACCTTTTAGTTGGGAGTTAATTGAGAAGAAAATTTAGGGGTTAAATTGATTAAAACGTATATTAACTTGACTTAAGCCCTGCAAATACCGACATTTTCTTCCTATCTTCCCCAACGCCGAACTCGTCCATCTTCCTCTCGCTCCGATCTCTCTCCATTCCTTGCCTTCTCATCTCCGGCGATTACCGGCCGTACGATGCGGGCTGCCACATGAGTTTCTTCGGTGTGGATCCTCTGCCGTGCCCATTCTTCTCGATTTGATCTCGTCGAGGTCACGACTGATCGCTTGTTTCTCGCCGGACCTTTTTCTTACATTCCTCGGCATCGCCGGTGTAGATCTATCCCCGGAGCTTCAAGGGTGAGCTATCTTGCTCTTTTCTGATTTCCCGCAAGCCTCACCGCCGAACCTTTCCCCGATTTCTCTTTTTCTGTGGCGTTGTGCCCTAGCAGGATCTTGAAGGTAAGTGTTTTACCTAGGTTGTGATTTGGGCTTAGATCTTCCTCTATGCTCACTGTCCCTCCTCTGTTCTGCACCCGTGCCCTAGGTCTCTTCCTTCGGCTCCGATCAATCTTCGCCGCACGAAGTTGTGCCCTAGATCTTTGAGGTAGGTAAATTATTTAGCTGTGGATTTGAATACTTGATCTCTATTCTTGTTCTGATCAGTGATATTCCTGCTTGATCTCATCTTGATCCGTCTAGTGGGAAGGATTCCAACAGGGAGGGTATATTCTGTGGTTTCTTTGATCTAGCAACTCATCTTGTTGCTAGCAGCAACAATCTCTGCTGTGGATCAACAATCACGTGTATTACAGACTGGAACTAATGGACAGCAACGGAGCAACCTAGCAGACAACGATATTGCAGATGCATGAGTGTACCGTGGTGCTCCTTCACCCGTCCCAGAGGTATTGAGGGTATTGACTATGATATTACAGATCCATGCATGCAACATGACGCATCTATATCAAGCTCCATTGAGTAGATTATTTATCCAGAGCCAAATAGATCACAAAGAAAAAATTTCTAACAAAGCATTAAGAACAATTCATCAAAGTACAGCTGCAAAAAGACGTTCATCCATAATGTTGATACTCGCACATAAAAGAGAGAAAAATCATCACTTTGTTTTTTTTTTCAGTTCCTTTTGGTTATAAGTTTTCTTAAACAAAGGATGAAAAAAAGTACGCAGAAATTTTCCATGCAACCAGAAAGAGAAGTGAGAAGAAGGAGAATCCTCCATGAATTGATAATTAAAAAAAACAAGTCTGTGATCAACTATTTCTCTTGCAAGTGAAAAAGGGAAAACGCGTCCAAAGATCCAGAGAAATACTTCACAAAAGCTTGATACCGTGACAGAGAATCGACCAAAGTACAACATGAATGAGGAGGCGACTGAATCAACCGAACAATAATTTGAGGAATTGTCGAAGGACATACCCTGTCAGAAACAGTCAGTCTTAATGCAGAAAAGTAGCCTAACACGGCGCACAGGGAGGTGGTGGGGCGAGCCAGGAACCCTACTTCCATGACAAATTAATGAGATATAACATAATTCGAGTTGGATTTGTGCCCACGGAAGTAGATGAGAAGATGGAGCGATGCTTCTCCTTCAATCGCCTACAGCTGACAAATTTGGATCTAGAAGAACAACCCCGATCTCGATCTAAAATAATCTCAATCTAAATAATTGTTTTTTAAAATAAACAATTATTTAATTAATATATTGGGGCTAAAGGCTATTCAGCTCCAAGCGTGTTGTTAGGTTCCTTTCTTGTTTTCCTTGAATCGATGGCACCGTAGGTCATTGAAGGTGATCCTATCAGGAAGTAGGGCGGATGGCGAGCTAGGAAGGTGGCGCTCTCGTTGACTCGTCGAAGACTCCGCTCGGACCCGCAACACAGACGTTGTTAGTGCCGAGCCAAGAAAGGGGTCCCGACTGTAGGATCGAAAAGAATTTAGATATCTCCACAATGACATGATATTGTCCACTTTGGGCCTAAGCCCTCATGGTTTTGCTCTTGGGCTTTCCCCAAAAGGCCTCATACCAATGGAGATATCTTTTCTCTTATAAACCCATGATCTTTCCCATGTATTTCCAATATGGGACTATGTTTGCAACCTTACAACTCCAACAATCCCCCCCTCAAACAAAGGACCATAGGCTTCCCATGTCCGATCCTCGACCCACCAGGTCTTCCTGCCCTTCGGTCCACCCGACCTACTAGGACTTCCTTGCCTAGTCGCTACTAGGACTTCCTGCCCGGTGTCTGGTCCTCTTGATCCGAACATAAGAGTCCCTACTTTCTTTGTTCGAGGTCAATATTGTACACACATGGCTCAATAAGACCATAGCTCTTGTGCACAGTCGACGGTTAAACCTTCTGGCAGTCCGGGCTCTGATATCAATTGTTGGATCGAAAAAAATTTAGATATCTCCACAATAGCATGATATTGTCCACTTTGGGCCTAAGCCCTCATGGTTTTACTCTTGGGCTCTCCCCAAAAGGCCTCATACCAATGGAGATATCTTTTTCTCTTATAAACCCATGATCTTTCCCATGTGTTTCCAATATGGGACTATGTTTGCAACCTTACAACCCCAACACCGACGATGGCCCTCCAACACTCAAGTTAGTAACCGGCAGCGAAAATGGAAAGTGGAGTAACAGTGAAGCAGCAAGTGAATAGTAGATGCGTATGTGCACGTACCTTCGTCAGTGCTTACACCCCCTTTATATAAAATGTCTGTGGCGAGCGTGCACACTCCTTGAGACGTACACGCTTCTCAAAGCTATCGCTGAAAATATATGTCAATAAAGTGTCCCTGACATAATATCTTAACAGGCCGAGCTTATCTCTAACATGACAATGGAAGCTTCGACCGTACGATCTTCCTGCAGATTATCCTTGGCATCGGCGACACGCCCTCCCATAAGGATATGGAGGTCCCGGTCTGTCTGTACTCGATTGAGTGACAATCCGCTCGGTCCGATCTTCCTTGGGGGGCACATCTCATTCGACAATAGGACCTCTGTCTATAGAGGTCGGCCCGCTGATTGACATATTCTGCCCGCTCGACACCTGGTGCACTGGAAGTGGGGTAGACAACACTTTGGCCGAGCCGCCTTGGGTATGGCCAATCAGACTCTACATGTCTGCTGACCAAGCCACCTCCGATATCGTCGATCGGACTTATGCACGTCCGCTCAGCTCTGACGGGCTAGCTTCGATCGGCCTATCATGGTGTTGGTCCTTGACTCTTGACTTTGACCTCCACCGTGAATGTTGACTTCTGACAGGTGGGCTCGTTCTTATCGTCGTATCACAAGTCTCCCATTCAAATCTAATCGAAGGAGGTTACAAGTCCGATTGACTGGACAAAGAGTATCGACAGGCCGCTCAACCTAGGTCGATGGTGAAAATGGCCCAGCGTGCCGCTCGACATATCTACTCAATCGCGCCCGATTGGAAGGGCTTTTGCCTTCACTTGGGAGTTTTTTCTATGTGTGGTTTTAGCCGAGCATAATCCAGGCTTGCATCATCCGTATCTCTTGGATTCTGTGCAAACCCTAGCTCATCATGGCCAAGCGCTCCCTCATGCTCATTAATTGCTCTTCATTAAATGTTGTCTTGTGAGTAAACACCACGTGTCCCACTTACTACCGTCGCACGCTTGACGTGACAAGCGGATATCCTCCGCTGATGCGACACATGGCGTTTTGAATTCAACGACCAGATATTGGCCTAGGGTTTCGCGTCCGCCGATCGGATGATCTCGTTCATCCTTCCTGGGGTTTAAAACCCCCCCCCTCGCAGCACGATATTCCTCTTGCGCTTTCTTTCTCCTCGAGCACCATCGAAGACGCTCCGACACTCTCCGACAACCTTGCTTTCCGACAATTTCTTTCATTCTCTGTCCCTTCGCCGATCTTCTTTGCAAGGTTCTTTCTTTGCCCTTCCTTGATCTTCTTCATTTTTTCCTTTCTGTTCTTCGTTTTTGTTCTCTATTTTTGCGATGGCGAGCTCCTCCCAAGCTCTTGTCGCCATCCCTGGGCTCTAGTACACATCTACCGAGTCCAAGTTCGACCAAGGCGACGCCGAGAGTTTGGCGGGCGCCTACGATTTCACTCCCGACCACCGAATAATTCTCGCCTCCTCGTCCGATCAGCCGCACAATCCGCCGAACGACTGTATCTGCTTTCAAGACCAGTTTACCGGCGGTCTCAAATTCCCGATCCACCCTTTCATCATAGCTGTCTGTAAATACTTTCGCATTTCCCTCCACCAACTCGTACACAATTTCTTTAGGCTACTGTGCGACGTAGTTATCTTCTTTAAGTTGCACGGCATTCCCCTTACACCCCGGCTCTTCCATTACTTCTACTACCCAAAGCTCTCCGAGCCGATGAACTTTCTCTTTCAAGCCCGAGTGGACCTTGTTTTCTTCGATAAAATGTCAACTTTCAATAAATATTGGAAGGATTATTTTTTCTTTATGAGACTTCCCGAGCGGCTCGAATTCCCGACCTGATGGCAGCTCGAGGTGCCGACCCAGCCAAAGCTCCGTAATTATAAGAGCCACTCGGACTATCTTCGAGCAGCGGACAGCCTGATAGGCCAGAAATACAACATCCATAAGCTACTGCTAGAGGGTATCATGTACATCTTCGATTTGAGTCCGCTCCACACTCGACTCCAATGCAGCTTAGGTATGTCGCCACTACATCTTTTTTTTTTACGCTAACTGATTGTTTTTTCTTCTGCAGCCGAAGTCATGATGCGCGCCAGGGTAGCCGATCGAACGAAATTGCGAGATGTGAAAATCAATGTTGCAGGAGTGGCCGAGCTGGAGTCACGCGGACTAGAGTCGATCGGCACGGAGACTACTATCCCGACTGGTGAAAGCGAAGCTACCACTGCGCCGGCCACCGAAGATGCTTTAGTGTGATGAAAAATAAAATAAAATAAATTTTCTGTTTAGGAAGTTATTATGTACAAATTTCTGAACAAAAACAAAGATAACATATATATCAGTAAGAAGATGATGTCAGCTGTAATTGATTCTCTAGATCATTAGAGTCTATCCATGGAATCTCAAAGCATTTGTGATTCTTTTTTAATGTACAAGTATCCAACACGTGTATTAACATGGAAGAACAAGAAGGAAATCAAGGATTCTGAGTATACGGATGCACATAGAAAAGATTCAATATTTGAACACCGAGATAAAGCAAACACCATTGACACTTTTTACTGAAATTTAGCTATCCTATGTGAAATTTAGCTATCCTATGTGTAAATGCCAAGAAAATGGTTATTAATGCAACTGCAAGAATATTTGCATATTATTGCAATCGTTACCACATTTGTAGTTGCTTCAAATAGGCGAATGCAAGTGCAAAGGCTCCATAACTTACACAGTACAGTTATCAAAACAAAAATATGAATCTTTTTTATCAAATATTAGAATCACATATACCTGTAAAGACTTGAAACAAGCAGACATGTAAGAAACCAAACACTGAACCATTGTGCAAAGTCATCAGAAGAATACCTCCAGTTTGAGAAGCATGCAGCATCAAATTCCTTTTGCAAACACTCAAATATTATCTTATCAGAGTCCTTGTGAGAAATAAGAAACTCTATCATCACTAAACAATAGCAAAATGGTTATGAAAAAAAAATAAGAAAAGTTATATTGTAATTATCGACTGAATGAAACTTTAGAGGTGGGTTTTGTGTAGATTTGAAATTTGGTTAAATTTTCTGCAATTGATGGTTGATATATGAGAACAAAAATTTTTTAAAAAAAAAAAACAAAGCCTCCTCTAATGGAGAAATAAGATTAAGACAAGGAACTACTTCATTAGTTAAGGTTACAATGTGGCATACAGATCATTAACCTAAAAAAGTGTTCACCGCAAAGTGTACAATTTGAATCAGAGTATGGTGTAAAACTACAAAGTACATATCTAGAGTTCTATAACCACTAATTCTGACCTCAAAAAAAAAAACTCAACACCTAAGTAACTAAGTATAGTGTACCTTAATAGTGGAGTATCAGCAGAGTATGCTTATAAATTATTATTTAACACTTGCCAACGAATATACAATATGGGTGTGGATCCAAGTACCCAACAAAGCTGTTTCTAGAATTTTTACATGGCCAATACAGGAATGTCGGATGTCCACTCAAAGTGCAAATGTCATACACAGATATGAAGGGGAAAAGATGAATAGTAAATAACATAATTAATAAATGCACCCAATAGTCTATATAGCATAGCAATACTAAAATTCGGTTGGAAGAGTAGAAAATGATTGTTCACGCATGTCTGTATGAATAAGTTGGACAAAATGAATCAGAGAGCCTTTACTTCTTCAAGAAAGATAGATAAGCAAGATGAGAATTTCCATTAAATTAATATTGGAGCAAAGGTCAAACTGCCACCTTAGGGGCCCCTACAAGGCGCACCCACACTTTCTGGAAAGGGTAAATCACAGGGGACATTTGCCCTAGCACAGCGACCCCTTTGCATGGAGGAGGTCAAGCACGCTGCGAGGCATTTTGCACCCGTTGAGAATTGACACCAAGACCTATTGGAATAACTACGCCAACCCGTGGGGGCTCCAATGATAATAAAAATCCCATGACAACCATGTGACAACAGATTCTGAGTCTGAATCGCAGAAATGATCGATATACCATCATCCCTGATGCTATTGAAATTCCATGAGGGTTAGTTCGGAGGTCAGAAGGTGAACACCCTCATCTGGCAATCAACCGTAGCATGATATGTTGATAGTCAATCCATGCCAAGTTTCAAACTCGACCATTTCCAGTACTAATAAATTTATTGTGAGTATAATGTTACCAAAGTCTAACGATCAGCCTCTAACCTCATGGGTGACATCCAGTGTGACAGCAAATCTGGAAACAGTCCACCGGTGACACTTACTGCATCGGATGTCATCCAGGAGGTTAGAGGCTGCCGGTTAGACTTTGGCAACATTATACTCACAATAGATTTATTAGTACTAAAAATGGTCGAGTTTGACATTATCTTTTGCATGGATTGACTATCAACATATCATGCTACGGTTGATTGTCAGATGAGGGTGTTCGCCTTCTAATCTCTGAACCAACCCTCATGGGATTTCACTAGCATCAGGGATGATGGTATATCGATCATTTCTGCGACTCAGAATCTGTTGTCACATGGTTGTCATGGGATTTTTATTAATATTGACGACAACAGTAGTTCTCAGACGCTCCAGTGGTTTGAGAGTATCTGGATGTATTTCTAGACGAGTTACCGGGCTTGCCTCCACGAAAACAAATGGAGTTTGCTATCGAGTTGATTCAAGTGGAGTTGAATCGTCTTTTGCCCCAATATATTAATTAAATAATTGTTTATTTCAAAAAAATAATTATTTAGATATATATTATTTAGATCGAGATCGGGGTTGTTCTTCTAGATCCAAATTTGTCAGCTGGAGGCGATTGAAGGAGAAGCATCGCTCCATCTTCTCATCTACTTCCGTGGGCACAAATCCAACTCGAATGATGTTGTATCTCATTAATTTGTCATGGAAGTAGGGTTCCTGTCTCGCCCCACCACCTCCTTGTGCGCCGAGTTGGGCTACTTTTCCGCATTAAGACCGACTGTTTCTGACAGGGTATGTTCTTCGACAATTTCTCAAATTATTGTTCGGTTGATTCAGTCGCCTCCTCATTCATGCCGTACTTTGGTCGATTCTCTGTTACGGTATCAAGCTTTTGTGAAGTATTTCTCTGGATCTTTGAACGCGCTTTCGCTTTTTCACTTGCAAGAGAAATAGTTGATCACAGAGTTGTTTTTCTTTAATTATCAATTCATGGAGGATTCCCCCTTCTTCTCACTTCTCTTTCTGGCTGCGTGGAAAATTTCTGCGTACTTTTTTTTAATCCTTTGTTTAAGAAAACTTATAACCAAAAGGAACTGAAAAAAAAAAGACAAAGTGATGATTTTTCTCCCTTTTATGTGCGAGCATCAGCATTATGGATGAATGCCTTTTTGCGGCTGTACTTGGATGAATTGTTCTTAATGCTTTGTTAGAAACTTTTGCTTTGTGATTTATTTGGCTCTGGCTAGATAATCTACTCAATGAAGCTTGATTTAGATGCGCCATGTTACATGCATGGATCTGTAATATCATAGTCAGTACCCTCAATACCTCTGGGACAGGTGAAGGAGCACCATAGTACACTCATGCATCTGTAATATCGTTGTTTGCTAGGTTGCTCTGTTGCTGTCCATTAGTTCCAGTATGTAAAGAGCTAAAATGGGTTCAATCTTCCATCAGCAAGTTTTAAAAAAAGAGGACATTTCAATTGGGATTGGCTATGGTAAAATTATGGATTTTTCTTCAGGTTTTATGATACCTTGTGTAATTTTATGGCGGTTAGAACTTAGAAACAATACTGTTTGATCTTCAAATCAAATATGCTAAGAGATGATAGTAATGGTGTTTCATGAATTCTATCTATTTTTTCACTCACATATTTAAGATGTAAATGAGGTTTTACCCTTTTGGGGAACAATTGATAGCTTATTTCAGTCAGAGAAACAAAAAAAGAAAAGTAAGCCTTTGAGAGGGGCATTCTCTTTGGAAAAAGAAACACATACCCAAACAGGAGGATGGAGGAGGAGAGGGAGTTCTTTCTAAATTAATCTAAACAACCGAAAGGAACTTGAGGTTGAAGAATTTATTTTAAAACAAAACTGGTAGACTGTCAGTTAGACTATTAAATGGGAAGTATCCGTGCTTAGATGATAATCACACAGAAGTGAGATTCTTATTCTTACAAAAATGCTATTCAAGTTTTCCAATTCTTCATGGTAGTAGTTCTTTCATTGACTTATATGATAAAAACATGAAATGATGTTCTTTTCTTATTTTTTTGTATTTGACTTGCAGAACTACTGTAAAATTGTTAAATCTTTGGATTACATCAGATGCTTGAAACTTGTTATATCTTAGCTACTTCAGTGGGTGCCAGCAGTATCGACACTAGGCATTTGGCAGATCCTATGATTATAAGAGAATCATGAATGAATGTTTAGATAACCCAATAAAAAGAGGTTGATCATTTTGCATCATTCGTCCTCATTGTGATTTGCTTTTTCTACAATACTAATGGGGAGCAGAAGTTCTGGTGATAAATTTATCATTCATGGTGATACAACAAGAACAGAATGAAGAAAGCCAGTGATGAATTCAGCAAACATTGAGTTGCTCAAGCGAAGCAGCTATAGCATGAAGCATTTGGTTTTCAGGTGCTTCACTTTGGTATTTTCTATATTTGTACTTGGGACCGTCATATCTTCATTCCCCAGTTCCAATTTGCTTACATGGAGGACCTCCAATTGGATAGGCATCACTGCTGCTTCTAACTTGCAAAATTCAATCAGGAGAGACAAATTCCTGGAAGTCCCTCAGATCATTTGGGGGTTGAACAATCAGAAAATTGCACTGGCCAGGGCATGCTTAACAGCGAGATTCTTAAACAGAACCCTTCTGATGCCTAGTTTGAGTGCATCTCTATTCTACAAAGAGGTTGATTTGCTTGAACCTATGGCATTTGATAAGTTATTCAATTTTGAAAAATTCAATGATCGATGTAATGGATTTGTGCGGTTGGGACGCTATTCTGATCTTGTGAACAAGAGCAAGCCATACGAGGTCCTTAAAGGTAGTGGTAGGAAGTGGACAAAGGAAAGGGATCTACATCAGTTGACACAATGCAGGAATGAGTCATTTGATTACATTGAAGTTATTCGGATCTCTGGGAAAAATCCTTTCCTTTGGCACGACCATTGGCCAGCCAAGGATTATGCAAAGTTATTTGAATGTCTTATAGTGGTTGATGAGATAGAGATGGAAGTGGCTAAGGTGATATCAAAGATTAAAGACGTAGGTAGAGAGTTGAGCCACAATTCTAATGCTCCGCCGAAGAATGTGAGTTTAGATGGCTGGCAAGATCACCATGTCCCATACATGGCTGTTCATATGAGGATCGAGAAAGACTGGATGATTCATTGCAAGAACGTAGAGCAGAGATTGAACATAAACCAGATATGTAGTAGCAAGGATGAAATAATTGAAAGAGTATCGCACATTACCACTATACAGCAGCCTATAGTGGTTTACCTTGCAGTTGCCGATGCCCTTCTAGAGGACGATTCAATACTAAGCGGATGGAAAGATGGTTTTGTTCCTTTCGAGAAAAAAAGTCTGGCAATTAAGGATGTATACGATAAGCACCCTTACCTTATACAGTCTGCAATTGACTATGAGGTTTGCTCTCGAGCAGACATTTTTGTTGGAAACAGCTTCTCTACATTTTCCAGCCTTGTAGCACTATCTCGGACAATGAAGTCGATTGGAATGGGGTTCACAAACTCATGCTCAACGGAAGTTGGATATTCATCGTATGCATACAACATCGCAGAACAGCACGGTGGAGCTAAAATGTGGATGACCAATATGTCTGCCCCAAGTCTCTCCAGCATAAGTTATGGGACTAATAGCATATCATGTTACAGTTACTGGAACACATAAGTTAAGGCAGCATCCTTTATTCTATAGGATGCGGCTGTTGCTAAATAGATGCCGTGACCGCATTCAGGAAGATTTTTCACTTCGCAAAGTCTAACCGGTGATTCAAAACTGACTGACTTCTCAATTGGTACAAGATTTCTTGTTCAGCATCTTTTATACAGGTTGTAACATAATTTAACACCCATTTTTTTTTTTGAAAGATGAAAAAAATTGACTAAATACTTGCTCTTATTGTGTTGGCTCTTATTGGGATCTCAAGTGTTTCTACAACCATTTGATGAGGATAGCTCTAAAATCACTTGTATGTTAGCTCTAGAACATGGAATATTCTCCTTACAAATTCATGTGATGATTTTTTTAAATTCAATTTCTTAGTTGGGTGATGAAGATTGAAACCTGACTAATAATGAGACTCGAGAATATTTGATTAATGTTCTTCATTTTCCGCCATGTTTGATGGTTTTAAATAGTTGATATCTTAGGAAGACATGTAAACATCTGTTGTTTGTGGGGCACAAACTTTTGCACTGGTCTCGGTCCAGCTAAAACCGGGGTTCTTCTTTGTTCCTTTCTCGCGCATTAGAGCTTTTACCCTCTTCACCTCGTCCCATCTGCCCAGCTCTGAGTACATGTTCCAAAGCAACGCATAGTTAGCACTGTTTTCTGGCTCGATTTCGAACAATTTGCTCGCTGCAACCTCTGCCAACTCCACATTGCCATGATTCCGACAAGCTGAGAGCAATGCACCCCAGACGCTAGCACCGGCTTCGGTCTCCATCCTTTCAATCATCTGCATTGCCTCAACCAAACGACCGGCGCGGCTGTAGAGGTCCACGACACATGCGTAGTGCTCAGATTGCGGCTTTACATGGTAAACTGTCTTCATGGAATCAAAATATGCAAGGCCTTGATCGATCAACCCTGCGTGGCTGCACCCAGAGAGTAGGCCAGTGAATGTGATAGGATCCGGGCGAATGCCTGATCTCAACATGTCTTCGAATGTCGATACGGCTTCGCAACCGAGGCCGTGCGAAGCATAGGAGGTGATCATGGAGTTCCATGCGGTGACATCTTTGTCTCCGTGAGGAATTTTGTCGAACAGTTGGCGGGCTTTGGTAAGGTTGCCACACTTTGAGTACATTCCGACGAGAGCAATCTGCACGATGGGATGTGAATCGAAGCCCATGGCAGCGGCGTACTGGTGGATCCTCTCGCCTTGCTCCAGCGCGGTGGAGTGGGCGCACGCCGGCAGCACACTCACCACCGTCACCCAATTGGGCTTCACCTCCGAATCCCTCTGCCGCATTTCGTGGAATAGGCTCAGCGCGCGGCCGGATAGTCCGCTCTGGCAGTAGCCGGAGATCATGGAGGTCCAGGAGATGATATTCCTCTCAGGCATTTCGTCGAAGAGGTTCTCGGCGGCGCCGAAGGCGCCCACTCTCATGTAACCGGCGATGAGGGCGTTCCATGAGGAGGGAAGTCTAAGTGCCGTTTCGTTGAACATGCGGTGGGCATCGTCGAGGTCGCCGCACTTGGCGTACATATTGATCAGGGAGCTGCCGACGTAAGCGTCTCGGTGGAGGCCGCGGCGGAGCGTGTAGAGGTGGAGGGTGCGGCCTAAGGAGAGAAAGGAGAGGTCGGAGGCGGCCTTGAGGGCGAAGGGAAAGGTGAAGTGGTCGGGAGGGAGGCCAAGAGCAAGCATCCGTCGGAATAGGCAGAGATTTTCGAGGGGGGAGCCGCGTAGGGAGTGGGAGTGGAGGAGGGCATTGAATAGGAGGGAGGACGGACGGTCGGCATGGTAGAGGAGGAGGGAGGCGGAAGGGAAGTCGTCGGAGAGGCGGGCGGCGAGTGGAGCGTCGTCGTCGTGGAGGATGCCGAGGAGCGCGAGGTGCGCATGGATCTGGCGGAGGCGGCGGAGCGGAGAGGGGCAAGAGGATCGGGCTAGTGAGCGGAGGAGAGAGGCGTACGTGCGGGCGTCGGTAGGCTGCCGGAGGCGATGAAGTGCGCCGCCACCACGGAGATGCATAACACTGACACGACGGACACACGTTCCGTTCCTTAAAAAAAAGGAGTACTGGAGCGGATGCTGGGAAAAAGCGGGTCGGATTTAATCACAAGTCCGCTCCGCGTCCAGAAATTGAAACCCAACCGTTCATTTCTCACGGCTAATTCAAATTTCGAAACTTGTAACCTTCGACAGCATCGCCTCTGTTTGTCCAAACACTGAACACGGAAAGTAGTCAATCAACCACTGACACCGTTTAAAAGCTTCTAGATGTCCTGTTTCGTGTACACGAACCTTCTCCAGTTCTCCTCCCATTGAAAATCAAGCGAACGATTCAAAATCTCAAAACACTAAGCTTAAGAGCGTCGGAAGTTTTCTTGCTCTCGTTCTCTCTTCCGATGGCCAAGAAGAAAAGCAATCCCACCGAGGCGGCGGTCGTCGTAGGAGGAGACTTGGAAGGGAGGCTTGAGAGCCTCAGGGATCTGAACCAGATCCTCCTCAAGGAAATGGTGGAGCGGCGGGAGCAAGTGAGAGACCTCCAATCCTGCGTCGACCGCCTCTCTGAAGATCTCTTCCTCTTCATCGATATTGACCGAAGTTTTTCTGATCTCGTCGTCACCTCCCGGATAACTGAGATCGCGGTCGAGAGGTCGGAGGCGGAGGCAGCTCTTGCCGCTGTGCAGAAGATGCTGGAAGCTGTCACCAGCGAGAGGGATGCAGCGAGGGGAGATCTTCATACGGTGTTGTCTGAGAAGGATTCTGCCCTAGTTGAGCTTGACCGTGTGAAGCGGGGAGCTGAGATCCGTGATGTGAACGCCAGGGCGGAGGCCGAGAGGCAAAGGTGTGATCTTGAGCAGAGGATGATGCTTATCCGAGATCTCGAAGCTGATAAGGTCACCATGGAAGAAAGTGCTAGGTCGATGAAGAAGGATCTTAGTATCACTTATGATCAGTTGCAGATGATTCAAGTAGAGAAGGGTGAGATCGAGAAAGAATTGCAGGGACTAGTATCCGAAAGTGCCACATACAAAAGGGATCTCAACACAGCGTCGAAGGCATTAGAAGAGGCTCAGGAGAAGATTGCGAGTTGTCAAGTGGACAATGTTGGTCTCAGAGAGCAGATTTTGAGGATGCAGCTTGAATTTGAGGCGGATAGAGCTGATTTGATTGCAGAGGTGGAGGGATTGAAGGGAAGACTCCATAACATCGAACTAAAGAAGGAAGAGACAGTGGAAGAAAAGATTAGTCTTGAAGCTAAAGTTGCTCATCTACAAGGAATTGTTTCAGCGCAACAAGCTGAAAGAGATTTGACCTTGCAGCAGCTTGCTGAAGAAGAGGAATTGAAAGCTCTAGTCATAGAGGAAAGGCTGCATCTTAAAGAGGAGAAAGAAAAATTGCAGCTCGAGCTCAAGTCACAGAAAAAGATGTATGAATTGAAGCTAGATGGTTTGCAGGAGACAGTTAGGAAGATCGAAGAAGCGAAGGTTGAAATTGATGGATTGAGGTGTACGCAGGCGTCAGAACTTGTCAATCTGGAGATGATAACATCTATGCTCCAAGCTGAAAAGCAATCAGCCATTAATGACCTTAATCTCGTGGTGATTGAAATCGATGGCCTGAGGTTGCAGGTGGAGGAGCTAAAGAATGAGCTTCATGATGAGAAGGGAAAAATTGAGAACCTCAGGGTTCTGAACCAGCTCGCCCTTAAGGAAACAGTTGAAAGGCGAGATCAAGTGAAAGACCTCCAGTCCCAATTAGCTGAGCTTGCTGCAGAGAAGGTGAAATTGGAATCTGTCGTTGGCAAAAGGGATTCAGTGATAAGGGATCTCAATATTGCAGTGTCAGAGAAGGATTCTGCCCTATTTGAGCTTGACGATTTGAAACAAAGATGGAGGGAGGATGCAAAGAGGCAAAAGTGGGAGCTTGAGCAGAAGATGATGCTTATTCAAGCCTTTGAAGCCGATAAGGCTGCAATGGAGGAAAAAGCCATGTCATTGGAGAAGGACCTCAGAAGCACTTACGATCAGTCACAGAAAATTCAAGCAGAGAAAGTTGAGATTGAGAAAGATATGAAGGGAATAATATCCGAGACCGCCACTTACAAAAGAGATCTCAACACAGTGTCAATGGCATTGGAAGAGGCTCAGGTGAAGATTGCAAATTGTCAAGCTGACAACTTTTCTCTCGCAGAGCAGATTGCAATGTTGCAGCTTGGATTTGATGCGGACAGAATAGCTTTGATTGCAGAGGTGGATGTGTTGAAGGAAAGGCTACATAACATCATAGGAACAAAGGAAGAGATGGAGGAAGCAAATGTTCGTCTTAATGCTAAGTTTTCTGATCTACAAGTTGAGAAGGACACGATATTGTTGAAGCTCGCTGAAGAAGAGAAATCGAAATCTCTGTTCGTGGAGGAAATTGAGAGATTGAAGTTGGAGTTTGGTTATCTTCAAAAGGAGAATGAAAAATTGCAGCTTGAGATACATTCACAGAAAAGGTTACTTGAAGAAGAGATTGATGGTTTTCAAGAGACAATTAGAAAGATCAAAGCAGCAAAGGGTGAGATTGATGGATTATGGGCTATGCAGGAGTTTAAAGTTATTGACCAGCAGAAGCAAATTTCAATGCTTCAAGCTGAAAAAGATTCAGCTATCTATGAACTCAATCTCATGATCAATGAAGTTGACGGCCTAAGGCTTCAGGTCGAGGGACTAAAGAAGGAGCTTTGCAACTCTGAGGCTGCACTCGATAGACTTAATGCCGAGAATAGGCTCTTGAAAGGGGATGTTGATTCATTGGTTGCAGAAAAGTCTGCAGTCCAAGAGATGGCAAGGGCTACTAATGAAAACTTTGTGAAGGTATTGTGCCTCTTAAAATCTACTTCCGAGAAGATCATGGAACAAGAAATTATGGAAATTGAACAGGATTCAGGAGACGATGTTCTGAATGCAGCCATAGATGATTTGAAGGCAATTGAGGTGACTTTCGAGAAGAAGGCGGTGAAGATCAACGAGATGGAGCAAGAACTGGAGGTGCTGCAATGTGCCAGGGCTGAGTCTGAGAAGAAAGCCGGAGTGTTGTGTTGGGTTTGTCCGGGAATTGCTGCCGTGTTGGCTGCCATTTCTTATGCCTTGGGAGTCAGCAGCCGCTAAGGTTTTCTTCTTCCTCTGCATCAAATTTGTTGTTGCCTTTCTTTGATGATCTTAGAAACGATCAAAGTTTTGGTATCGTTTATCTGATACTTGACAACGATATGTGGGCTACAACTTAGCATTTCATACATGTTTTTTTCCCTTGCCCATTAGGAGTTCTTAATATTTAACATTATGAAAATAATTAATATTTTTTTAAAAAAAATAATGTTATCATTAAGTTTATTAATATATTTAATATTAATATAAAAACTTTATTTAGGAAAAATAAAAAAAAGTTGGATTATTTGAAGTTGACTGAGCTTAACCCATGTGACAAAAAAAATGATTCACCTCATGTGACAGCATCCCATGTCTTAACCATGACACCGTTCCAAGGGGACAACTGGCCATTAGTACAAATGACCAAGATATGGGAGAAGTTATGCTCGATCATGCCGTGTTTCGATCCCAAGATCTCATGTGACAACACCCTCTTAACCATCGCACTACCCCAAGGGAATAACTGAGCTTAACCCATGAACTATGTTGTGTTTGATATCACGTCGAGTAACAAGAATTCATTTTGCACACTATCGTTAATCTCAATTATTAAAATAGCTTTTAAATTTTAAAATTATTCAATGTAGTAAGTTTCATGAACAACTAAGATAGGAAAGCACAACACCATCATTTACTCATTTTAAAGATAAATCTAATGAAATTACCTTTTCCCCAAAAAATTTCCATGAGAAACACAATTACTATTCCTCTAAAACCCTAAACTCAAATTTTGCGAGAACCATTTTTGATCACTCATTATTATTTTTGTAAATCTTAAAACCATATAAATGTCCATTTCTTTTGTTGCTCTCTTATGCACTTCCTCAAGCATTTTGTCTCTTTTAAGAATGCTAATTGGCGAACAAAGCTGCCTTATGACTTCTCTTTTCTCTTTCATCTCTCGCTTCTGCTTCAGCCTTTAACATTTTGTTCTCCATCTTCAACTTCTCAATCTCCTTATTCATCGCCGCCTCCTCGTCATCAACTCCATCATCTGCTTCTTTTGCTTCACACAATTCAGATTCTCCACTACTATACATACACAATGGTGATAAGATTGGGGTTCTCGTGCATTAGCATCTGGATATCCAGCTTCAACCATTCAACCTCTCCATTCATCGCCTCATTGTCTTCAACTCCATCATTCTCCATCACATCTTCTGCATCTGACACTTCAGATTCACCACCGTCGTATGTGCCCAATGCTTGTGCTCCATGGATATGCTCAATTAACTTGCCTATGTAGCGCCCGCTCGACATCGGGAGTGTAAGATCCACATTTTGATGGTTTTTTATTTCTGACTTGAGTCGATCATATCGCTGAGCCAACAATTTGTTTGCTAAGTGGAAATCCTCAATCAGGTGTATGAGCTCTGGTCTCTTCTTGGCGTACCGTTCTGCACTCTGTAGGAAAGACTGCTTCTTCTTCGATCAGTTCTAGGATCGCCTTCGTCTTCTTGTCTAGCTCTGGTTATTTATTTGACACTGCAAGAGGTCATTCTCTTAGCTTAGTTAAACCGAATTAATGTGAAGAACAAATTAGAACACTACAAGACAGCTTGTTTGTCGTCATTATCAAACAAACATTGAGGTATTAGTCTCCATAATTTAAAGTCGTTACTTCTTAGTTTTGTTATCTAGATATATGTTGAGATATAAATTTCACAAACATTGAGGTAATGCTTTCTAGTAACAATTAGAATATTGCAAGTGATATTATCAATTTGAGAGAGAAGATTAGTATATCAATTCTAAATAGTTGCGACTAATAAAGCCTTGATAATGATTATAGCAGTAATCATAGTGTTTTCATAGAAATAGCAAGATTTCAATCCGTTTGAGATTTAAAGTGGTGTGTAAAAATATCCTAAGAACTCACCGACAACATGAACCCTAACTTTTAACTGAAAGAAAGGCTCTGCGTTGTTTCTTCCAAATTACTGGAAAACAATAGAAACCTCAGCAGATTTGTCCACATAAAATGACTAGAAAAAATTAAGATTTCAATGCCAAGATGAAAATTTTCGTCCACCAAAACTCAATCGATTGCAGGCAAACTCAAGAAGCGACAGGATTTTAGCTCGAACGCAGACGAGGATTCAAGGCGATGAAAATCGAACCTAGAAGTACGGATTGGAGCCAGGGGGAGCTTCATACTAACGACGTCTATGTTGCAGGTCCGAGCGGAGTCTTCGACGAGTCAACGAGAGTGCCACCTTCCCAGCTTGCCATCCACCCTACTTCCGGATAGGATCTCCTTCAATGACCTACGGTGCCACCCGATTCAAGGAAAACAAGAAAGGAACCTACCAACACTCTTTGCGATTCACCAAATATACGCCAACAAGTCGTTGTGGGAGGAAGAAAAAATTCCTTCACTTCTATACAATGATCTTTGCACACTTGATGGTCATCGGAACGAAGAATAATGATAGATATAACACAAAACAAATAGCCAAAACATGAGACACAGGGCTCCTACTCGTAGAGGGGAGGAGAAACTCCTCTACTCACATTGTGAAAGACAAAGGGGAGGGTCAGCGCTATTGGTAGAGTGTTGCTAGCGTCCCTAGCCGGCGCTGGAGAGAGAAGCGGCAACGCTGCTGTGATGGGCGACGGCTAGAGGCAGGTTTAGGTCACGTCCCCGGCCGGTGCTGGAGCTAGAGGCGACAGTGATGCTACGATGGGTGATAGCTAAAGGTAGAGGCAGGTTTAGGTCAAATCTGATTAAATGGACTCTAACCAAATCGGAGCTAGATATAGAATCGTTTTGGTTTGATCTGTATTTAAATAGGTGACCTAAATCCTACCTTGGCGGTAGGGATGAGTATTTAATTAAAATCGAATTGAATCGTAATGACTAAACTGAACCCGAACGATTTTTTAAAAAATAACCAAACCGACCGAATTCCTTGTTAAAACCCGAACAAACCGAATTAACGAATTAACCGAATAATTTTGACCCCAATTCGATTTTGTGTAGTGTGTTTGTTTACATGTGAATTAAAATTCAAAAACCACCGACTTGTGTTTGTTTACATGTGAATTGCCAAAAAGAGCTCACTTTGCTATCGAATTGTGTTTGTTTACACTGTCTATTTTTTATAAACTTTTATTTGTTATTTATTAAATTTTATTCATGATCTAATGGACCAGATCAAATGCACATAGTGTTGGAGCAATCTAGGTTTTGATGTTTGGACAAAGGTTTAAGTTAGGTTTATTGTTGTATTTGATATGCATTGTGAGTGTGCAGGATATAGGTACAACAAGGAAAGTCCAAGGATGAGTCTTGGCGGTGTAAGTCCAAGCATGTAGTCTTGGCAACGTAAGTTCAAGTGTGATCTTGGCAAAGGAGGAAAGTCCAAGGATGAGTCTTGGCGGTGTAAGTCCAAGCATGTAGTCTTGGCAACGTAAGTCCAAGTGTGACTTGGCAATGGATGAAGTCCCGGAGGCGCGACCTCTTGGCAAAGGAAGACCCGACAACAATGACAAGGCCGATGGAAGCTCCAGAAGGCAAGACGTGAAGGATGGGAAGGCATCCGAGGGACGCAAGGCTGATGGAGGAGGCTAGAAGGCTAGGTCTAGGTTGGTCGGGCGAGAACGAGTGCTGAGTGAATGTACTCGGGGTAAAATCCAAAATTAGGGTTTATTGTAGCAGTACTGTAGCAGTACTGTAGCAGTACTGTAGCGTACTGTAGCAGTCGACTGGTGGTTTCATCAGTCGACTGGTGCACTGTAGCTTGACTAGTAGAGAGCCGTTGAGAGAGCCGTTGGGTTGGCACCAGTCGACTGGTGCAAGGACCAGTCGACTGGTAACGGGAAAATCAGCTTACTGATTTCTTCCAAGCTCTATAAGAAGGAGCTTGGGATGGCCGGCCAAGGTGACGAAATTAGACTTGGTTAAAGCCTAATTAGTAGTCACCAAAGTGCTCAAGGATCTCTTGTGTCCAAGTGATCTTGGTTGGAGTTGTGGTGAGGTTTCTCCACCCACAAGGAGGTTGAGCTAGCCGGAGTTTGCCGGGGACTAATCCACCGACGGATTGAGGGATCGTCCACCTTACGGACACGCCGTGGAGTAGGAGCAAGTTATCTCCGAACCACGTAAACACCTTGTGTTAGGGTTTGTGTTTGGTTTGTTGTCTTCTTCTTTCTTGTTTTAGGTTAACTTTCGTATTTGTTAGTTTGTTTTTGTATTCCGCTGTGCACTAACATTATAGGAAGTAAAGTTTTGGGTGAGACGCTATTCACCCCCCTCTAGCGGACGTCAAGGTCCTAACAAGTGGTATCAGAGCGAGGTCGCTCTTCTACGGACTAACCGCCAAGAGAGCAAGAAGCTAGAGGAAGAAGAAGATGGAGTCCGAAGGACCGCTCGGATGGGATATCCGAATTCCACCTCCGTATGACAAAGAAGACTTCAATTATTGGAGGAAGCGGTTGGAGACATGGTTCCAAATGGATTGGAATCAATGGGTTGTCTTGAGTGACCCATTTGAAGCTCCTACGGACAAGAAGGGTAAACGCCTCCGACCTCGGCATTGGACCGAAGAGCAACGAGAGCAATCGGAGGCGGACAAGGAGGTAATGAGAATTTTGCATAATTTACTACCTTCTAATATCATTGTGAGTGTAGGTGAATGCACAAGTGCATGTGATCTTTGGAAAAAGATCATTGCCTATCACGAAGACCCGTCACAATTCCAAGGAGTAGAGGAGTCCAAGGAGAAGGGCTCATTGGTCCAAGAAGAGAAGGACCAATCCGATGTTGACATAAGGTCAACATCCGAGGAGGAGAAGGAAGATGAGGAGGTATCATCCACATCTTCAAGGGAGGAAGAAGTGGAATCATCGACATCTTCAAGTGAAGAAGAAGAAGAAGAGCAATCCAAGGAAGAGGAGATCTTGGAAGCTCAACCCTCCACCTCAACTACCAAGAAGAGCACAAAGGACCACATCAAATGCTTTGAGTGTGGTAAGATGGGGCACTACAAGAGTAGGTGTCCTTCACTCAAGAAGGTAAAGGAGGTAAACCCTAAACTCACTAAAGTTAATTTAGAAACTAATGTGAGTTGTAGGAAGAAGAAGAAGGAGGAGAAGAAGCACATTAGGTGCTTTACATGTGGTGAGTGAGGTCACTACCACACAAAGTGCCCAAGGAGAGGAGAGCTCAAGAAATTGGTGCACTTGAAGAAGTGGGAGAAGAAGAGAGCTTCAAGGGTAAGGGAGGTAAACCCTAACTTGAATGCTAGTAAAAATTTAAATCATTATAATGCTATTTATCATGAAAATAGAATGCATGATAAATCTAAGGATAAATATATCCCTCCTCATGCTAGATTTATCACATCTAAGGGTAGGAAGGTAAATAACAATTTATGCAATAACTCTAAGGATTATAGATATATGCCTAGATATAGAAATGCTCATAGGGGTCAAGAAAAATCCAAGTCTATGGATTCAATGATGGAAAACCAAGTCTTGAGGTCAAGACTTGATAATTTAGAAAGAACCCTAGCAAGAATGGAAAATATTCTTAGGGGTCAAAATGAGCATAACCTAGGAAAAGCTAGACAAGAGCCATCCAATGGCTATATAGGTTTGGGATACAAACCTAAAGCCAAGAAGGATGTGACTTCCTTTCATAGGGTTTCATATAATTATGGGACCAACCCTAGGTTTAGTGGTCAAGCTAAAAGTACAAGGGAAGTTGTCCCTAAGAGTACTTTTGCAAAGACCAATGTGACTAAGACTTCTAAGAAGTCTAATAATGTTACAAAGAAGGTCACAAGGGAGGTCATCCCTAAAGTTGACTTAGTAAAGGTGACTAAGGCTCCAAAAAGGCCAAACAAAGTCACAAATAAGGTTACAAGGGGAGTTAGCCCTAGAAGTGACCTAGTGGAAGTGACCAAGGTTTCTAAGAAGCCTAGAAAGGTCCTTAGGAAGGTATCTAGGGAAGTCATCCCTAGTGAGTACCTAGAGCATCCAAGGAGCACCAATAGGTATTGGGTTCCTAGGAACATATTCTCTACACCCTAGATGGGTTTAGAGAGTGTCAACTCCAATTGGAAAGGTAGTTAACCCAACCTTGGGAAAGTTGACACTTGAGAGCATTTTCAAGGTGATTGTTAACCTTTGAAAATGAAAAGGATGATAAGTGTTACTCTTTGAAAGAGTAAAATGTGTCAAAATTTGAGGAGTTAAATCTAATTTAAATTGACACACTAGAGAGAAGCAAAAGTAATGCCAAATTTGGAATTCGACATTTTCTTATGGAATTAAGGAAAATGTAAACCTTAATCCAAATTGTCACTCTTGGAAAAGAGTAACATGTGGCAAATCTTAAGGAATTATGTTTGAATTAAATTGACGCAATGTGGAAAAACATATGAAATACCAAATTGAGATTTTGGTATCTTCTTAGAGTAATTAAAGAAAAATCTAGGTCATAATGTAAGATGTTCACTCTTTGGAAGAGTGAAATGTGTCAAACTTTGAGGTTTTGAACTTAATTTAAATTGACACATTTAGAAAAGGATAAGAAATGCCAAGTTGGGGTTTTTGATCTTTTCTTAAAAGGTAAAAGGTAAATTTAAGTTTTAATTTGATTTCATTTACTCTTGGAAAGAGTAAAATGTGCCATACTTTGAGAAATTTGTTTAAGTTAAAATGACATAAATTTAGAAAGGAAAAATAAATATCAAAATTGGGTTTTGGCATTTTCATGGAAAATCATGGGCAATTTAGGGTTAAATTTTGAGTTAGCTAGGGTTAAGAATACTTAGATAGGTAATCTAGGTAAATTTTATTTATGCTAACTTGCCATGTTTTGTTTGCCTATCATATGTCATGACATCATATTTATATTTAGCATTCATATTTTATTACCATGTCATGTCATACATACATCATGTAGCTATAGCTTGCTTTTCATTTTGAAAATTGCTTATTTTGATGTATGCCATGTAACATCATGCATTACTTTAATTCCCTTGTTATTTAAGGACAAATGACATCTATTATAAATGGTAAATATCCCAACAAGAGGGATTATATCAAGTGGCATCCTAGATGGATGATCATGATTTTTACAATGCCTAGATAGAGATGCATGATCCCTTAGTTTAGGGCAAGACCAAATATACATCTCACAAAGAACTATAAGGTGACTTGTATGTGTTTTAATACACGTTAGATACAAGTGAGATGTTAAGATGGTGAACTAAACTCAAGATGTTGATCTAGTGCATCTTGTTGAGTTTTAGGTTCATCAAAACACATAGTTATGTGTCTTCCAATCATTGGGAAAGCTAATGTACAAGTCATGTGCATTGAGCCCAAAGAACGTGGTTGGATATTGGTTTTAAAAATGATTTCAAAATACTTTTGAAAAACCTTGGTGAAGACTATCTTTTGATAGTAATCATCATTGGAAAGTTAGACACAAACTAGGAGAAAACATTGAAATTTTCAAGAGTTTTCAAATTTGTGTCAATCTTTGAAAATAGGAAGTATTTTCATAGAAAACTATTTTTCCTTGATAAAGTACTCTAAATAATGTCTACATGAGTTTTCATGATGAAAACAAGTATGGTTTGGTTAAGAAAAACCAAAGTGAAGTTTCGGTTGAGGTTAGTTTCATTATTGAATTTTTAACCTCAAAACTTCAAGTTTTGGTTTTCCTAATTATTTAGAAACTCCAAGTCATTGTTGGTGCAATGATAAAAGTTTAACCATATTTTTAGGGGGAGTTACTCCTTTAAAACATAAAAATCTTTTCCAAGACCAAAAGGAGGTCAAGTGTTAAGGTAGCACATGACATTGGTATGAGAGATGTTACCAAGGACAAGGGAGAGTCATCCAAGGCCAATAAGAAGGAATATGCTAGGGTACCATATAATTATAGCAAGAATGAGGTGTCCAAGATTAAAGACAAATTAACCAAAGACAAGGTGTCTAAGGTTATGAAGGAGAGTTTTGTAGGCCAAGTGTCACCTGAGGTGCACCGAAGTGGCATAGTCATAGTAAATGAGTCACCTAGGGAGGTGGCTAAGATTAAGAGCTCAAGGGAGAGCTCAAAGAGTCTTTGGGACATATGGTAAATGATCTTAAGTGAACCAAGATGTGCCAAAGGGATTAGAGATGGATTTGAGTCTCTATTATACTTGGTTGGCACAATTGGGATGTGTTTCGTGCATAGAAATATGAATTAGGTTTATATTGCATGAAAATTAGTTGTTGATGTATAGATGCCATATAAACCCATGCTAGGAAAGTATTGTGGTTTAGTATGGGCAGATACATCAAGAGGAAGCTGAAACTAGGACTTTAGGTCAAGGTTCAATTGAACTATTTAGCTAATTTTGAATTTTGTGTCAATCTTGGGATCTGTGATAAATATATTTTTATATATATTTTTCCCAAGTAGACAAGGGTACAATAGACCTCTCCACAAAATTTGGAAATTTTTGGAGGTCTAGGGAATTTCTGGTGCATTTCTGAAGTTGGCCTGAAAAGGCTGATTTTTACATAAATAGGGTGCCAGTCGACTGGTGCAGATACCAGTCGACTGGTAACAGTATTTTTGAGCACAGAATGTCTCTGTAAGCTCAGTTTTTCGATACCAGTCGACTGGTGATGATACCAGTCGACTGGTAACAGTAGATTTCGACCACAGAATGCTTCTGTAAGGTTGTCGAAGGGGGCAGTCGACTGGTACCTAGTTCAGTCGACTGATACCAGCCTAAAAGTGTTTTTCAACGTTGTTCTTGACCGTGTCAACTCGTTTAAATGTATGAGATCCATGGGGGATAAATACATGAGTTTAGGGTCAATTTGGATGACATGTTTTCAACAATTGGGATATTGTTGGAGCTCTTTTTGATGTATGGCAAAGGGGGAGAAGTCTAGGTTTAAGTGAGAAACCTATACACCTTTGCAAGAAATCCTAACTCGAGGGAGAGCTTAGGTGAAGGGGGAGCGACTGTTTAGGCAAAGGGGGAGAAGTTTACCTTTGCGGGAAATCCTAGCTCAAGGAGGAGCTTAGGTGAAGGGGGAGCCTAGGGATTTAGGTTCCATTATCTATGCATGAGTTGATTTGCATATTTATTTACATATGTATTGTATTTATGTTTCCCTAACTTAAACAGGTTGCCAAACATCAAAAAGGGGGAGATTGTTGGAGCAATCTAGGTTTTGATGTTTGGACAAAGGTTTAAGTTAGGTTTATTGTTGTATTTGATATGCATTGTGAGTGTGCAGGATATAGGTACAACAAGGAAAGTCCAAGGATGAGTCTTGGCGGTGTAAGTCCAAGCATGTAGTCTTGGCAACGTAAGTTCAAGTGTGATCTTGGCAAAGGAGGAAAGTCCAAGGATGAGTCTTGGCGGTGTAAGTCCAAGCATGTAGTCTTGGCAACGTAAGTCCAAGTGTGACTTGGCAATGGATGAAGTCCCGGAGGCGCGACCTCTTGGCAAAGGAAGACCCGACAACAATGACAAGGCCGATGGAAGCTCCAGAAGGCAAGACGTGAAGGATGGGAAGGCATCCGAGGGACGCAAGGCTGATGGAGGAGGCTAGAAGGCTAGGTCTAGGTTGGTCGGGCGAGAACGAGTGCTGAGTGAATGTACTCGGGGTAAAATCCAAAATTAGGGTTTATTGTAGCATCAGAGAGGATCTGTGCCCGAAATGGCTGGGATCAGTCGACTGGTCCTGGGACCAGTCGACTAGTAGAGAGCCGCTGAGAGAGCCGTTGGGTTGGCACCGGTCGACCGGTGCAAGGACCATCGACTGGTAACGGGAAAATCAGCTATCGATTTCTTCCAAGCTCTATAAGAAGGAGCTTGGGATGGCCGGCCAAGGTGACGAAATTAGACTTGGTTAAAGCCTAATTAGTAGTCACCAAAGTGCTCAAGGATCTCTTGTGTCCAAGTGATCTTGGTTGGAGTTGTGGTGAGGTTTCTCCACCCACAAGGAGGTTGAGCTAGCCGGAGTTTGCCGGGGACTAATCCACCGACGGATTGAGGGATCGTCCACCTTACGGACACGCCGTGGAGTAGGAGCAAGTTATCTCCGAACCACGTAAACACCTTGTGTTAGGGTTTGTGTTTGGTTTGTTGTCTTCTTCTTTCTTGTTTTAGGTTAACTTTCGTATTTGTTAGTTTGTTTTTGTATTCCGCTGTGCACTAACATTATAGGAAGTAAAGTTTTGGGTGAGACGCTATTCACCCCCCCTCTAGCGGACGTCAAGGTCCCAACACATAGCCTTGGTGCCGATCCAACACCTCAACTTTGCCAAATATACTTGAGCTAAATTCATTTAGATGTTATTGAAACATTCAATCATTCAATCTTAATTAGCATGATATTCTACTTAGTTTTTAAATTTAACATTCCACTAAAAGATCATTAGAACTATTTGTCTAAAAAAATAACTAAAAACATTCTCAAGAAATGATCCCATACTTCACTACTTCTCGGTTTCATTGCTTTTCTTTTGGTTTACATTCTTTTGAAATTTACAGTAGTTTTTGTTCCCACAGAATCAATTTCAGATTGTGATATTGAACAACTATTAACATTCATATTTAATAAATCTCCTTGCATTAATATTAGACAAATACTGATCATAGATGATGCACAAAAACTGTTCAAATAAATATGAAACTCAACTTGTGACCAAGCATCATGATATTTATTATCAGGATTCAGCTAGTCAACAAAGATTTCATAAGTCATACAAAATCAATATTTACTAATTTCAAAATATTGAGTAAGTTATTATCTTCATTTTTAAATAATTTTGAATACACTTATTTATAGCTAAGTAAATTGTAAACTTATTATCTACTTGAGGCGTTTTATTATATTTAATAATAATACTCTGTTTAATACCATACAGCTTATATTTCTCTGAATTAGGTTGTCTAAACTTGAATATAAAATTTTAATTAATAATTTTACATCTAAAAAATAAGAAAATTAAATTGTATAAAAAAAATATTTTTAAAATTAATATTTAATTTGTTAAAATAAATTTTAAACCACCATTTTCGATCTAAAGTCTAAATGAAATAAGGTGAGGGATTTATTTTTTTAAAATAATGTCAAGGTGTAAAATTTTTTTTCTACCTAGGGCCTTAAATAGGCTTGAGCCGACCCCAGGGGTGGCCCTGGAGGAGGGCGACACTGGGCGATGGCCCTGGGCCTAGAATTTGAGAGGGCCCATTTTTTTTTTTTTAGAATTATGTATTATAGACATGTAATTGGGGCCTTGAGTAATTGGACCCAAATTCATATTTCAGAATTTTTTGATATTGTCCTTTACTTTTATCTTTTTAGGCATATAATTGGGGCCTTGGGTAGTTGGACCCAAATTCATATTTCAAAACTTTTTGATATTGTCTTTTATTTTTATCCTTTTAGGTTCAATTTGCAAAATGGTAATCTTGAAACTAATAATATTATAGACAATTTTACAAATAGAAATGTAAGAAGAAATCGTTTAAATGAATTGTATATTATTAAAAATTTATTTTAAACTTTTTTTTCGCCCTGGGCCTCCTGAGTCGAAGGACCGGAGCTGGCCGACCCTCCCTTGAAGTAAGGAATTGTATTATCTCTTGGTCAGCAACAAGGAAATCATGATTGTGCATCCATGGCTGATGAAAATACTACACAATAGTTTGTTTCCCTTAGATATTTGTTGTCTGGTGTAATATCAGATTGCATAAATATACAAGAATGATATACATGTCTATAGGAGTATCAAATCGTTCATGAGCTATTCAAAGCTTGATTCGATAAAAGTTTATTTGAATTCATTTAATAAGATTCGTTAAGATAAATAAGTCAATCTCAAGTTTCACAATACTCGACTCGTTAGTTCGTGAACATGCTCGTTAGTAAGCTCATGAATCAACTTTTAAATGAAAAAATAATAATTTTGATATTAAATTTATAAATTTTATACTTTATTTATAAAAAATATAGACAAATATAGTAAATTTATTTATTAAATAAAATTATAAATTTTAATAAGAATATTATAATTTTCTCTAAATATCTAATTTAGGTTTTAATGAATATATTTAAATTTATAATTTATATTTATTAAGCTCGATAAAAGTTCGATTAAGTTCGTGAGCCATGAATATATTTGTCAAATAAAACTCGAACTCAACTCGATTAAAAACGATCAAACTAAAACATTCCAGAATTGAACTCGGCTCAACTCAATTACACCACTAGATGTTTGGATATGTTAAAAGGGCAATCAGACCCCACAGGTCATCCGAGTTGGTATGTGGTGGGATGCTTACCACTATGATTTCGCCTTTTGCCACATGTTAAAAGGGCAATCAGGGCAATAGCGTCATTTCGAGTTAAATCTCCCACAAGATCGATTTCGCTGGAGTTGAGGTGCCCTTTGTTCGTTCAGCCGCCACACCGTTCTCTGATCCGCCGTCGATCGTCGGCCACTGACCTACCGCGTGGAGACTACCTTGGCTCCCGTAGCATAAATAGGCACGCATAGTGTCTGCCCGTTCTTGCTTCTTGAACAGTTGCATCTCTTCCTTGCTCGTTCGTTGGCATCACTCATTGAGGCTGGTCCGCCGGTAACTTCAGATCCATTAGCTCAATGTATAGATTTCTTTGATAGATCTGTTTAACTTGTAGCGGTAGCGCACCTCAATTTCCACTGCAATCTGCTGCCACTGACCATTGCCGCCCTATCATCCAACGCCATCAGGTGAGATTCTACTAAGTGAAAGATTTTTTTTATTCCTTGTGCATAAGAAACTTGGGAGTTATGATACTGTGTTTGGGTTCATTTGGCGATGGTAGAAATTGACATGGTTTTGTTTGCCTGCACAGTAAATGTTTGACTAAATGCGCAGGAAAATGCTTTGTTTTTATAACATGTTTGATCTTTTCCTTATGTTCTTGAAACTGTTGTGATATGGATTCTCATTAGTTTCTGCTGCTACTTTGTGCGAAGGAATGACTCAAGCTTCTTGACTGTGAGGTTAGTTTTGTTGGTTCTCCAATGGTGAGCAATGAGGAGTTGAAGAAAGCTCAGATTGTTGAGGCTCGTGCGAAGAGCATTTTCCCTAATGTTAGGTGCACTGAATGTGGCAGTCAATCCATTGAGGATTCACAGGCAGATGTTGCTATTTTGCTCAGAAAGGTAAAAATAGTTTCCTTGAAACTCTTCTATGCTATTCTTTGTTTCTTTGTTAGCTAACATAGCTTGGGGATGCTAAATTTGGTTTTCTGGAAATAAATCCATGAATGCAGAGATTTTTTTTTCTTTTGTACTTGGTCATATTATTTGGGTATTAAAACAATCTGCAACTCAAGTGTGACAAAGTAGATATGTACATGAAACATTGAACAAATGAAGCAGATGAGCAGAAGGGGATGAGTAGAACAAAATGAAGCCGATTGAGTAGAAGAGCAAAAAGGGATGGAAAATATGAACAAAGAGATGTAGCAAATAGCTTGGCATGAAAATAAATGTTCCCCTTTATGTCCAAACGCCTACTTCCTTTTTGGTCATCTTGTCCAATGCTTGGGATGGAAATAAGGCAGAAACAGTGACTTGATGTTGAAAAGCAGTGGTGCAATGCTGTGCATAAGCTTGGTTAGGAGACTAGATGTCCCCAGGGTGTAGCACATATGGTGGGCGCATGGTAGTGTGTCCAGATTGGGCAAGGGTCGATCCCCAAGGTGTCACTGCCTGTGGTAGTCCTTGTTATGCGCCTTCCATCTATGTATTTGAATTTACCTCCCTCTATATCCGTGGGACCGATTCTAGAGGGGTCGTTGATGTGGCGGTTCCATATTTTTTGGTTAGTAGACCATGTGAACAAGGAACAAAAGCCTCATGGTCTTCTTTCATGTGAGGAAAATAACAGAATAAGTATTTTTCAACTTCTCAAATAATCGTGACATTCATCAATATACCACTTTTAAAGGATGTTGTAAAATGTTTGACAATAAATAGAGATAAAGGGTAAAAGAAAAGGAAGAAAAAAAATAGGTCTTTGATATCATGATAGAATTTGCTAAAAATAATGTTATTCTCCATTATGCTAAAAAAGTCACTAATTTAAAGACTTTTGGGTCTTAACACATCGTACCGACAAAAGAATTGCATCATTATTTACACGTGAAGCAACTTTTTCAAAAGAATGTTGTTTTATTTCTGTTGTGAACTATGGTCATGTCCTTGAAGTGCTTTGCTATCTGTGATCTTGGTTCTTGGAGGAATCTTTCCTTATGGTTATTGGAAACCTTCTTTCCTTTTATTAATTTTTATTGGGTGGGCTGCTTATGACTGCTAATATTTTACATAGGACAGTTTTAGTCATATATCTTTTTAGATTTTCTAGGATGCAAATTATTGTACTTTTGTTTATACACACACAATGAACTGCTGCTTAATGTTCCCTCCATGACAACCATGGTGATGTCCATCCATTCTTTCTTTACTCCTACACCTTCATTCTCATTTTCATCACATGCAACAAAATTTTGGCTCATCATCAAAGATATTTACTGCATAGTATCTTTTCTTTTTCCACCTCGACGTTTTATAAAACAACCAAGTTTTGCATATATATGCTTGGTCAACTTGTTGATTAAGAAAGACAACTTAAATGACCATTCAAATACGGGTTTGCAAATTGCAATATTCACCTGAATAACTTTCCCCTGTTTAAGTTAAGTGTCTCTGTTACATTATTATCATGGTGTAAATCTCATGACATAAACGAATCAATGGTGTGGCGCTTCCTAGTTTGGATTTTTTTTGGTGTTAATTGAGAACTTTTTCTCTAATTTTTAAAAATACTACTTTTGTTGAATTATTTTCCGTTTTGCTTTCATAGTTGATGCCTTAGTATGTCTCAAGCATTGTATTGGCAGTATTATATCAGAACGTTATATTTGTTTCTTTTGTGTGTATCTGTTCTCAAAGAAGAATCACAAACAGCTAAATTGATGTTGTTCAATAACCAAATATGTTTTTCTTTTTTTATGCTTCTCTATTAATCTCAGTGTCCTTGTTTCTGCTATTCATTATCAGAATTGTACTCACAATGAAAATCTATCAAATATTTGTGCAGAAATTTCTCTGTTTCTTGTGGGGCCTTTCCTTGTTCATTTTCTTTATCTTGTTTATTTACTTACTGGCTGAAATCTGTGTATTTCTCCTTTTTGGTTTTAGTTTTTCTTTTAATCAGGAAGGTTCTGCATAGTTGTCGCCTACATGATTCTCTATTATGAACATCTTTTTTTTCTTTTTTTTTTAAATGTGCATCTATTGTTAATATTACTATAATTAGTGGTTTCCTTACATCTTTCAGCTCATCCGGGATGGAATCCGAGAAGGTAAAACTGACAAGGAGGTGTACAAAAGTCTAGCGGAAAGGTTCGGCGAGGATGTACTTTATGCTCCTCATTTCGATCTACAAACTGCTGCTATATGGTTGTCGCCGGTAAGATCTTTTACAGTGATACCAGAGGTCCTTGCATTCTGTATTTGTATTGCAGTGTGGTTCTCTTAGACAAACTTTACTAGGGTTCTAAGAAAGATCTCATTGACATTAATCCAATGGAATTAGGTTATTGTTACTGGGGTTGCAATTGGTGGATGGGCATATCGGAGGCGCAGGCAAAATACCAATGTCCACGTAATGGCTCTGAATCTTGTTCGAGGTGTTCCGTTAACCCCAACAGAGAAGGAAACTATGCTCGAACTACTAACACCACCGCCATCTCTGAGAAGAAAGTGGTGGAGTTGAAGGCTTTGGTGTGCTTTCTATGTTCCTTCACGCTTAGCTAATCTAATACTTACATAGTGGACCTTCATAAGAAGAGCAAACGAACAAAATGTTGCAAAAGTTCCAATTTTGTCACTGTTATGTCGAAATGTATCTAGGTCATGGATGTTTAGTTGTCGATTACTCATAAGTTGAATGAGAAGCGATTGGAAGACTGTATGTTAAGATCCAATTTTGTCCATTTTTTTTTTTTTAGATCTCAACACCTAACTGTATGTTAAGTATCTTTGCAACGTGAGCTAGTTGTCTCTACTAGAAACAGAAACACACACTGAGAAACTATTGGTTCTAAGTGAACTAGCATGGTCTGATATTTCAATATTCAAGGGGGTGCAAGACCTGCGGGAGAGAGGTAATCAAGAAGGGTTGCAACAGAGAGGGCCGAATTCAAGGCGGGATCACAACCGTCCCAGGCTTTGGCTGGGAGCCGATAAAAGCCTTTCGGCCTTGCCCGGGGTTTGTAGCAACTGGTGGGAGATACACAAGGAAAGGGCAAAGCATGGACGAGGTTGCATTTGGCAGGGACGGAAGAGATACGCCTGCCAAATCAAGGTAGAAACTTACTTTACTGATGTTCTCTAAGCTCCTGTTTATCTAATTTCAAGCTAATACGGGAAGAAAAAAAATTGCTCCTTTCTTTATTTGGAGTATCATTTCTCTAGAACAGTCAATGTGTTGTTTACTGGAAAAGCTTTCTTTATTATGCAGCAAGAGAAGGGAGAACAAAAGGAAGTGAAGGGATGAAGATCTTTATGCATGTTTAGTTACCACAACTGAGGCAATTGAAACTATCTACTCTTTAGTGGTGAATGCAGCAAATTTATGTTTGTAGCATGGGGGTACACAGATATCAGAAATGAAATTCACTGCTGATTATTGTTTACAAATAGGGAAGATAAAAAAAGATTTTGCTATGATTCAAACATAATCATCCTAATAAATGGCATGTACAAAATTGCTCTAAACAGTTAGTAGTGAAAATTTGTAGGGTGCATCAAGATTACATACCGCTCATGGGGAATGAAAATGAGGGTGGGTCAGCTATCCTTTTTCCTAATTGAGGCCAAATTCAAATCTTCTTGTGCAGATAACTTAAATTTTCATCTACTAAGCTTTCAGAGAGTTGTCCATCTTGATGAATTCTGAAATGTAAAACCTCAGCATTACCATATAGACAGCAGCATCAACAAGAAACTAAATGGTTTCAGCATCAGGATTTCACTTGCAATATACACAGCCAAAACATGGTTACAAAAAACCATTTCCTATCAATATTGTTACATTTACATGAGAAGTGTGTGCTAACGCAAGCAAGCCATTCTATTGTTGGAAGGAACGGCATGACTATTCTATTGTTGGAAGGAACGGCATGACTAGGAAATACGGTGCTTGACCTAAACTGGCAGCATGATGAACTACTTGAGAACATATGTGATAGATAGGCAAACCATAGAAAAGATTCCTAAAAAAAACATATTTCATTTCCATCCCTAAGTACTTGTTTTGATGTATCAATTACACAAGTCCTGATATAATTTTTCATGTGTACCAAATGCACTTCGAACACAAAAACTCAGTTAACAGTTGTGCAGATCCCAGAAAATCAAAAATGTATATACTTATATTCAGAGCCAAACTTACCCTAAATGCTACTAGAATATATGCTCAAGACAGTGCAATCAGTTCGCAGCATAAAAGCGAGGCAACATCTACTGAGTAAGAACTCAATTTTGAAAAAAAGTCAGCATTATTTAAGATGGTTTGAAAGAATCTAAATAGGAATACAGGAGACAGGGCAGAAAATAAATTATTATAAGGAGATGTTAACTTTCAGTCTAATAGATTAGATGTAATTAAGGTCTTTAAGATTTAAACGATATCTCTAGTATGCAAACGATATCTCTATTATTATATTTCTTTAAATTTATTTATTTATTTATTAAGATAATTTTTTTTTGCTCCCTCTGGATTATAGCCTCAATAAGGTCTATCAAGGTAATGAACTTGATCCTTGGGGACCCAATATTGACCAAGTCTAACTTGATTGACCAAGTTGGACTTGGGTACCCATGCTTGGACCACCTTTCTATTTGTTCTGTGTACAAGTGACAAATACGATCTATACTTCTTTTTAGGCTTGAATTCAATTCCGGATCTGTTGTATACAGCCTTTTGTTTTCCAAGAATCAGGTTAAGATTCTTGGAACCCAAAGAGAACCGTTCCAACGTTTTCTCCAAATCCTTGACCTGAGTTTTCAGGCTAGAATTTTCTTCCTTAAGTTTTTGGACTTGAGTTGAGTTTCCAGTCTGAACTGAGTCAGTTAAGGATTCAGAGTTAGTCACTTCTTTAAGGGTTGTTACCTCCTTTAGAAGTGACTTAATCCGAATGTTTGACTTAGCCAACTTGTACAATAAGTAGTTAACTAAATTATTTAGACGCGGAATACTTACAGTGGGATCAGACCCTTCGGAAACGGATACGGATCTGTGACTTCTTTCCGATTCAGCTTCTGATTCGCTCTCGCTCTCGGGCACGTTGATTTGATCCCGGGCCATTAGTGCGAGGAGGCTCGTCTGGATGAGCTCGTCTGGTTGAGCTCGTCGTCGGTATCTTCTTCTGAAGATTTCTCAAAAGTCGCTTTCAGCACCTTCTTCTTTCTCTGCTTCTTTGCTTACTTTTGATTTGGGCAGTTGGCCTTGATGTGCCCCTTTTGATTGCACCCGTAGCAAATTACCTCGAAATTGACTTTTGAGCTTGATTGACTCTCCTTGGATTCTACTGCCTTCTTTAGGTCTCTCTTGTTGAAACCCTTCGTTTTATTTTATAGTTTCTTTACAAGGTTCACAAGTTCTGTTGTTAGTTCGTCGTCTTCATCGTCTGGGTCGGGTTCTTCTTCCGAATCCGGGTTCGGTTCTTCGCCGTGTTCTTGGTTCACGTGTTCTGCTTGTACCTGCAATCAAAGCAATGCCCTTCTCGGTTGGTTGTGCATTAGTCTGCTCATGTAATTCGAATTCAGAAAACAACTCATCTAGTCTAATGGAAGATAAATCCTTGGAGACTTTGTAGGCATCTACCATTGATGTCCACAATGTACTCCTTGGAAACGAGTTGAGAGCATATCTTATAATATCTCTGTTCTCGACTTTTTGCCCAATCGCGTTGAGGGAGTTCAGAATATCTTGAATGCGTGTGTCGAGTTGACTTGCTGTCTCTCCTTCCTACATTTTGAGATTGTATAGTTTATTAAACAGTAAATATCTCTTACTCACCTTGGTGTCGGAGGTGCCTCATGGAGTTTGATCAGCTTCTCCCATAACTCTTTTGCGCTGGAGAACGATCCAACTCTGTTGAGCTCCTCCTTGGTCAGGCCACACTGGAGGGTGCAGATGGCTCTGGCATCAGCTTCCACTTTCTTGATTAGGGCTGGTTCCCAGTTCTCGCAGGGTGTAGTTTGCCGTCATCGTCAGTTGGTAGATGGATTCTAGTCTTAACAATCATCTACATCTCGAACTGGATCTTCAGGAAGTTCTCCATTCGTCCTTTCCAGTACTCGAAATCTTCTCCGGTGAAGAGCGGGGGACGAACGGTGTTGTATCCTTCTTGCTGGGCCATTTAGTTAATATGCAAGAACAAAATAAAACAAGATACCCCAAGACTAGGTCTTGGATTAGTAGTGCGGAATAAAGTTAAAATAATGAACTCGAGTGGTGTTGCACCAACTTCGAGCAAAAACCGATTCGTAAAAAGAATTAGAATGTAGCTATTAAGCTAATTCTAATTGACTCCCTAAAACTGAAAATAACCACAAAAAAAATATACTTTATTGATGGTTGCTCTAAATCTAAGCGACCCCGCTCTAATACCAATTGTTGGATCGAGAAGTGCTAGAGGGGGGTGAATAGTGACTGTGCAGTATTATCTAGGTGATCGAAGATGGTACCATGTGTAACAACTTATAAACAGTAGCCGCTACATTATATAGCAGTTACTACGGATTAGCCATTACACATTTGCGGGTAAACTCGTGACATGTAGATTCCACATCGTGTAGCAGTTACAGTGGATTAGCTGCTACAACGTGTAGCAGCTTCTGTTGCACATTGTAGCATTGACATCAAGTTGTCGGACGATGCTACCACGTGTAGCAGCTTCTAAAGAGTAACTCCTACACTGTGTAGCAGTTACTACCGATTAGCTGCCACATCGTGTAGCAGTTACTGCAGATTAGATGCTACACCATGTAGGAGCCACTCCAGATTTGTGAGCTCCCAGAACATGTAGTAGTTACTGCTGATGCAAATAACAAGCCCCACTCTCTATTAAAGATTTATGGTCAGTAATTTATTATAAAAAAACAAATTTATACAGAACTATCAATTAATTGTAGGTGACCTACGACATCTGTTCCATCTATCCGTCACATCCATAGAATGACCACTCATAGCTGTCATTTATGAGCGGTGTGACAAGTCATACCTGTCATAAACCATAACTTGTGAAGAAATCAGAAACCTATTTTTTCAGACGGCTAGCTGTAGATGCGTGAGTACAACTATTCCAACATGGACTACGGACTACTCAGCGCCGTTGTTTTCCTATATAACAGAGGTAGCCTGGCTCATTGCTTGACATCCAAAGATAAAATAAGTAGCTTACAAATGGATTAGCAACATTTTCCCCACACCACCTTCACCATTTATTTCATAGCATATAGTCTACATCTTCAAGTGTTTCTTGCTCTTGAAGCGGGAATGAGAAAGCGCCCATGTTGTCTTCCACGATCTAGTGTATGCTCCCATATTCTTAAAGGAATTTCGTCAATGCGAACACCATTCTCTGGCCCGGATCAATGTACGTGCCTGGGTTTAGGCCGCTCATAGAGTGGTCTAAATCTGTACACCAAGCCTCGGTTATTCGCTGTGGAATTCTCATGGAGTAACAAATAGATTCTGGACTCGACGATTTCTCCTAACCCCGAGCAAATGACGTGAGGGAAATGTAATCTTTAATTGAGAATTTTACATTTACTATGGAATATCTGTCATATTGACAATAAATGTATCATTCTAATTTTATTTCTTAGCTATGTTGTGATATGTTTATGCGGTAAATTAAAATGGATTCATTATTCAATATCATACTCGCGAACAAGGATCAAGGAATATTAGGTCCTCATTGTAGCAGCTCCAACATTATAGTTGCTACACCAATATAGCAATGGGTGTGGTCGGAGAAATGTATTTATACTTAAGTTGATGGTGTAGCAGTTACGGGTAATCAACAACACATGACGTCATGTTGTACAGTTATCTATCCGTAGCTGCTACAACACAGAGAGAGACATTATGCAAGACATCTCAGATTACTAATAGATTAATAGCGTATAAATCGGAATAGTAGCATAAATTCTTCCAACGTGTTGCACTTCTCAAGAGTGGAAAATGTAGATACCATCTTGCTAATCGTAAATGAAAAAAAACCTACACACTATAGTTGGCGTTGATATAATGAGTGGAATAATATTAATATTGTAAATAAAGATAATAACATGGCACACACATAAGATTAGCTTGCAAGTTGCTGCAACATGTTGTGGCAGCTCACGTCCCCATGGGATGATATAGTTGCTAGCACATGAGGTATTGCCACCATGAGGTTTGGGGTTTAAATCTCGGCAAAGCAGAGGTAAATGTCTCCCTTATGTGCTAGTCACTATTTCAAAGGCTAGTAGCCGCCCGTGATTTACCTCCTTCGTGTTGACCCTGGGACGGGTTGACGGGGGTGCTGGGGGCGAGCGTATTCGCCTTTTGCCACCATAGTGTGGTCGATCACACCTTTGGATTAGCTGCTACAAAGTGAAGCAGCTAATCCCAAAAACTGCAACACGTTGTGTAAGCACACATCTTGGGAGCATCTACTACAATGTGTAGCAGTTAATATAAAGTAACCGCTACACGATGTGGCAGCTCTCGTATCTGTGGTTTCTTAGAAAATGTGTAGCAGCTAATCCGTAGTAACTGCTACACTTTTTCCTACTCTTGAGAAACTGCTACATAGACACACCTCTAGTTCGCCCTCATGTGAGTGATGAACATCCAACTTAAGTTGATGGTGTAGCTGTTATTTATCCGTAACTACTTGATCACTATGAATTTGTTATATTATTTTAATTCATAATGCATGTTTTTGATGGTTTATTCATAGCTTAATCTTACATTTACATTACATTTCATAAATTGCATGTGATCTTGGACTTAATTACAATTTAGCCAATTATCATGGTATTTGATGCTAATATTTGATTATTATTTTGTAGGCATCAAAAGGGTCATTGACCCGATCATATCATACCACATTTGGGCTCAAATCTAGGGCTAAATGAGGCTATCAAGCTTTGAATCGATTTGGACCGTTCGTTGAAGATCTGAGAGATCTTAGCCATCCATTGAGAATCTCGTCCATCTGACCTAATGAGGAGCAAATCTCGTCCGTTGATGAAGATCTAGAGGTTTTCATTCAGATCCGAAGACATCACAACCGTTGATCAAGCCTGAGCTATTCTGGACCGTTGGATCGAATTTGAAAGGGATATAAAAGCCTCGCAAGAAGCTACAGTGACTTGGGATCGGCTTCATGATTTCCTCTACAGTGTCTTCGTCTTCTTCGCAGCGACGACCGAGTTCCCATTCTGATTTCCAAATCTGAGAGCTTAATTTCTTCACCGACGACGATCTCCATCTGCCGACGTTCATCTTCTGGTGATCAGAGAGTTTTAAGGAGGTTTCCCGATTGCGACTTGGGTTCTGCTTCATCGTCGCATACCTGGTCGAAGGAGGTTTCCCGATCGGCATTATTCGCTTCCACCAGGGCTTGAAGGAGGTTTTCAAGAGCTTCTGATCCTGTTCCGACTTCCATGCCGCAGCAAACCTGGATCGAATTGGTCATTTGATCCGGTTTGCACTTCACAGAACCTGAGCTCTGTTTTTCTTCGGCTGATGAGATTACCAGATGAACATGAGCTTGAATGGAGGTTTCCAAGAGCGATGAACATCACTTGGTAATAGTTGGAAGCTCAGATATTGTTTGTTAGATGTTTTAAGGAGGTTTACGAAACATACCTGTTAACAGCAGGTTGAGAGGAGTTTTGCTACGGGTTTGGGATGTGGTATGTTTAGGGTTTTTGTTTTCTTCGTCTTTGTCTTTGAATTGTTTTTGAATATGCTCAGATCAACAGATCCGATTCATTTCTTATCATTTCGTTCTGTTTGAATTTCTTATGCAAAAATCCATTACTGATTTTCACTTGCAATTCTGATTCTCTTTAGATTTCTGCAATTTCAACCACACTCAGATACTAACTTAGTTCGTAATCTGAATCTTATTTAGCTAACTAATTGTAGCTAATTAATTAGGTTGCAATCTAGTGTTTGATTTGAATTCTCTATTTCGGTTCATGTAAGTTAGTGTTAGTTCTAATTCATGGAATTAGTAAATCCCTTGTTCTGTGCATCTGAATTGCTGTGACTGTAATGGAGTTTGAATATGAATGGGAACTTGAGCGTTTAATTGTTTACCTCTATTAAGTCTTGTTGAATGAGGGTGAGAGTTGAAGACTTGTTATCTGAGCTTGATGGTTTAGGTTAATTGTTTGTGAATTAGATGGAGTCCGATTTCTACAAGTGTGTTTGAGTTTTTTAGTTTACTTGTTACTATAATTGTTAGTTGAAGAAATTGATTCCATGATGCTTGATCGATGAAAATGCCTAATAAACTTTGTTGATATGAGAAATCAATTTGAATCAATTCTAGAGTACTCACACATTTACTAGTAGTTATCCTTGGAAAAATACGACTTGGGACTCCTTACTACGACACTTGTCTTAATTTTAATGAGTTTCTAATCTTTATCAATTTGGGGTGCCACGTGATATGCAAAAAGGCCGACACCACTACTACAACACAGGCGAAAGGCATTATGCAAGACATCGTAGATCATTAATATAGTAAAATTTGTTGCTACATGGAGCAGCTTCTCAATAATCGAAATTGCACATACCATCTTTTTGACCGTAAAAAAAAAAAATTGGTGATGATAGTTGGGGTTGATGTAATGAAATTATTTAGAGTATTATTTATTAATATTTCAAATAACGATAATAACTTAACACAAACAAGATTACATTAATTCATAAAGGTAATTTAAACACTCAAGATTTTGTTGTTATTACAAGGGAGGTAACAGCTGGATTTTTATCATTGTATGCGTCAAAAGGTCTTATTACATCAAGTCTCCTTACAGAGGATTAACATATAACGCCAACTAAACCAATTAATTTGCTTTTCCATATCCTAATCCATCATTTATATTCACGCCCAAAAAAGTATAGTAAGATAAGATTGGAAATAAAACTTATATTGAAATGACTTACCCAGTAACTACTCTACGTTGTAGCAGTTTACTATCTAATTAGCTGCTACAAGTTATAGCAGCATAATTTCCACGTATCTGCTCCACGTTGTAGCATGTGAGGGTCCAGGTTGCTTTAATAGCGTGTCGTATTTAGGATGTGTACATTGTAGCATAAATCTTTGAGTGTCCCTAGAATGACTACTCATAACTGGTATCACCCTAGAATGATCACTCAGAGCAACCATCATCCATATGACTACACATAGCTATCATAAATCATGACCCATGACTAGTTGTCTTTTATGTTGCTTTGTCAAAAAGGTATGTGTGGGCTCGTGACTATACCTGATTTCCCTATATAATAGAGGGTCACAACATCCATGAATGTCACAAAGGAAAACAAGCAGCAGATTTATGGATTGGCCACATTTTCTCGCCACCACCTTCGTCATTCCTTTCATGTCATCCTCTATAAATCTTGAAGTGTATCAAGGTCCCAAATCGGGAAAACCAAAGTGGTCAAGTAGCCTTCCACCCTCTAGAGTATGGCTCCATACTCGTAAATGTATTTCCTTAATGCGAACACCATCGTCTAGCTCCCATCAACATACGCGGATGATGGTCGGCTGCTCATGCAAAGGCCTTGTTGGTGCAATCGACATCCAAGGTTTTAATGTCCGACAAATATGTTTAAGTATGTTTAAGTATGGAGCTTGATCTAGGGAAGTCCTAGTTGTAGGCTAGGCAAGGGAAGTCCTAGTTGGAGGCTAGGCAAGGAGAGAAATCTCGGTATATCGTGGAAGCCAGGTGGATAGGTCTGGAGGACCTGATCCCTGGGTAGTCGAATACTGAGTCCTAGTTGTAGGCTAGGTAAGGGAAATCTTAATATATCGTGGAAGCCAGGTGGATAGGTCTGGAGGACCTGATCCCTGGGTAGCCGAAAACTGAGTCTTGGTGAGTGAAGCCAAGTGGAGAAAATCCTAGGGGGTGGTAACCTTAGGTTCTGGTGAGTGAAGCCAGATGAAGTAAATCCTAGGGGGTGGTAACCTTAGGTAACGAGAAATCTTGGAGGAGTGAACTCCAAGCAAGGTTTATCGGATGGTTTTCGGTCAACCGCGCGTGATCGATCGGACCAATGGAATTCGGTAAATCTAGGTTTAGGTTTACCATTGTTTTCTGTATTATTATTTTTGTTGTTGGCTAACATAATATTACAGGAAAAGTCTTAGTGGATCAGGTGATCAAACACTGAGCAGACAAAAGTCCAAACAGGTCTGGAGGACCATGTTTGGCAGGTAAGTTGAGGTAAGCAACTGGAAGAGCGACAGTGAGGTCGAGTTCTTGAAGGGAACAACCTTATGTCGCTGATCCAACTTAAGAAACCGGGAAGGTTTCCAAGTTGAGATCAAGACAGTTCTACTGTCTATATTACTCATGCATTATATTACTGTGCTAACCTTTGTTTTGCAGGAATACTATTTAACTCTGTTTCGCATATTCGGCCTGATCGATCGACCGAACAGGAGGATCGGTCTACCGAACAGGAGGATCGGTCTACCGAACAGGAGGATCGGTCGACCGAACCAGCTTGACTCAGACCAGAGATAAGTTCAAACCAAAGCGAAGCACAGTCCGATCGAAGCTTGATCGGTCGACCAAACCAGGGATCGGTCGACCGATCCAATCAGTATTAATGGAGCATTAAATGAAGATCTCAACAGATTTCAACGAACAGGAAAGGAAGTTGTTCGGTCGACCGAAAAATAGGTTTCATCGACCGAACCCTTAATGACCAGTTAATGCAGAAGATTGAGCTAGCGTCAGACTCCAGCCAAGGTTCAGTCGACCGAACCCAAGGATCGGTCGACCGAACGTTGACGATTCTTATAAAAGTGAAGGTCCAGGTCTGTGGCTGGGCAACGGGTTCTGATATCATCTCTGTGAAAAAGCTGTTCGTGCTACTACTCTTCTACACATCCATCAAGCAAGTTGTTGTACCATCCAAGAAGTGTCGATCGAGCTACATCTTCTATCTAAGTAATCGGTATATTTATTTAACTTGCATTGTACTTAATTCAAGTATATAGTAGGCTGTTACTATCTTACTCTGCTCATTTGTACGATCTGCTTCTTTCCGAGGATCTCGGAAAGAAGGGTTGTAGTGGATTGCCCATAGGTGTAGTCAAGGATCGCAGGCCTTCGAGTAGGAGTTGAGCTAGGCTCCAAATGAAGTAAAAGAACTTGTCTCTTTTCTTATTTTCCGCTGCACGATTCTGATTTACAAATTAAAAGAAAAGTTTTAAAAGAAGCGATATTCACCCCCCCCTCTATCGCTCGCATCTGATCTATCAGGTCTCACTTCCGCCTTAAATCGTGTGTGCGCGACAAAGGGCTTCTTCGTCGCCCTGAGTAATCCTCATGGAGTAGGAATCTCTCCTCCTCAGATTTTACCCATCCTCGACCAAGTGACATGAGGGACATGGAAAATAACAACATAGTGTATTGTGTTCAGAACACTGAGTACGTTGATCAAGGGTGATCGTTCATGGAGATTACTGTGGATGCAACTCGACCATTACGAAAATGACATAATCGGTGAGAACAATGTGAGCGCTCCTAGGCCTTCTGACCACTGTGTTTATATTAAACTTATGATGTAATCGAAATGTAATTGTATTCACAATATTGTCAATAAAGGAATAAATGTAATTATAGCTGCTACATTGTTTTCTTATAAGTAGCTGCTACCTACCGCCAACTAGCTGTTGTGATTATTCTGATTTCTGTAACATATTGTCGCAGCTCACAACTGTGGAGTAGCTGCTATAAAGGGAAGCATCTAATCCGCAGTAATTGCTACACGTTGTGGTAGCACACATATCGGGAGCAGCTGCTACAATATGTAACAGCTAACCACAGTAACTGCTACACGATGTGGCAGCTCACGTGTCTGTGTGATTACTTCGAAAATGTGTAGTAGCTAATCCATAGTAACTGTTGCACAGTTTAGCATCTACTCTTGAGAAGCTGATACACGTTGTAGCCGCATCTGGCAACTACCTGCTGTAAGGTGCTGCATTAAATGCTACAGCATCTAGCAGCTTGTAAGTGAGTTATACGTTATCTGATAAACCGTGTAGAAGCTCAATGTAGGTGATCTAAATAAAAAATTGAGATCAACAGACAGACTAACATCTTATTGAGCGTAAGCGAAGAAAGACTTGGAGACTATATTTGGATTTGATATACATGAATAAAATTGTATACTATTATGATTTACAATACAACGTACACAACTTGGAATTTCATGTTTTCCAACAAATGGATGGTCGTGTTAATAGGTGTTTCAGTGCCTCGAGGAGGGACCAGATTGTTCCTCCCACCCGAGATAAGGTCGTGTGACTGAATAACACGCTGGATAAAGATGAGATGCTTGCTCCATCCGGCTATGTTTATTAGACTTACCTTCCCTGGTCTGGGAAAGAGAGCCTATCTTCGACTTAGCTCGGTTTAATTCATATTGCAATGACTTTATTTGACCTGCTTGCTGCTCCAAAACTTGCTGTTGTTGCGATATTAGTCGACCATCTGCTTGGATCTTCTTTGTGAGGATGGTGATCGCTGAAGCATGCTTTAATCCTAGGTCATCTAGTTCGGCGGTCCTTTGCTTTAAGTCCAAATAGGCTTTTTCCTTTAAGGCGACCTCGGCTCAAATCTAAGAATGAGCACCAAAGAGACGCAACTCAAGGTCGCCCTGATGTGAGCGATGAAGATCCAGAGCTTGCATCGCCTCTACTAGGGATCGCTGTTTCTCGGATAATAGTTGAGTCCAAGCTTATTAATAGTTGAGGCCAAGCTTGTTCAAAATTTGAATTCATACCTCTTGACTATAAGGTGCAGGAGAGGATGAAGACATATCAACCAAATGTAAGTGATACACTCAGATCCATTACAATGCCTTTGAAGGTTAAGAAAAAATATGAATCATAACTAAAAGAGTTGATTGGAAATTTTGATTCTTGCAAAGCCTATAAAATAGAAATGATTCTGCTTAATGAACAATACACTATCTATTTACAATGTAAGATATAATACCTGTCACCAAGGTAAAATACGCCATTGTTTTTCATTATACCCCCATCTAGGAAGATAGCTCCATCACTTATATAAGGCATAGCACATTGCATACCAGATCTGGTTTTATACACTTGCAAGAGAGAAAATAAGTTATAAAAGAGAGTTTCACGAAGGCCAAGTCCATTAGGTGTGATGTAAGCCAAGTGCATACGGTCCAGATCAGTCATATTAACAGCAAAACCTATAAATTCAGGTGGAGTTTCCCCATTAGCTAGTCTTGGCTTCAGCAAAGCAAGTCTCCTTTGTAGATCCTCAGGTATAAATTCACCAACATAAGGTCTGGAAAAAGAGAAAAGTGTTGGGTTTTTCGAGCCGCGAAAACCGCTTTTCGCGTCGCGGAAACCCCGAATCACCCAAAGCCGTAGATCCGTGCAAGGAAAAATTTCGAAAACACAAATACGAGTTTTATACTACGATCTACAGTAGATCTACAAAGGAAAAACCATTTTACCTTCGATGCGTGCCCTTGCAAAATCCAGCTCGTCCAAGGTACTTGTCGGATCTTCAAAGTATCAAGGTAGATACTTCTCTAGTGATATCCACACGAACAAGGAGTGTCTCTCACACTCAAAGGATGGAGAAGAGAGCCCCAAGTGTGCTAGCACTTTCTAGAGCTCTCGGATAGGATTTAAATGGAGGGAAAAAGAAAGAAGAAAGGAAACTCTTACACTCAAGAAGTAGTCTCCTCTTTTGTGACCTTCACTCTTTCTTTCTTCTCTTGGAATACAACTCAACCACCTTCTCTCCCTTCATGGAACCCACGACCAAAAGAGAAGAGAAAGCAAGAGAGAGCTAAGGAGGAAGAAGATGGAATGAATGAGAATCAATTGCATTCACTCTCCTTCATGTGTGTGTAACCCCCTTCCCATTTAATGTGGCCATTAAAGAGGGGATTTGTAACCTCCATGAGGTGTCACACACATGTGCAACCATGATGATGTGGAGCATCATCAATGGTCCACCTTATGCCAACTCACAAATGAGGTGGCAAAAGGTCAATTCAAAATTGACATTTGATCTTCCTTCTCAAATCAAGTCAAACTTGACCAAATCTCTCTCATGGTTGATCTAATCTAACCATTTGATTCAAGCCAACTTAATATAATGAATCTAATTCATTTAATTAAATTGATTCAATGAGTCATAATCCAAATTAGACTCATTGAACACATGAATCAACTTGAGTCTAACTCAATTAGCCCAATTTGGATTACTCTTAATCCAATTTGGTTCATCACATGAACCTAATCCAATTGGTTCATCATATGAACCTAATCTCCATCCACTTGTTTTTTGTGTGTGACCCAATAGGTTCTTGTAATGTTGGCAATATTTCTAAACTCCTTTAGAAACATAAGCAATGAGCGGCATCTAGCAATACATCATTGCTACCCAAGTTACAAGAATGTTGAGATCCAACATCACCTTGTGACTACTAATTGTGACTCCTCACAATATGTGACAAGTGTCCTTCTATCCTAGACATCTAGATTGATTAATGTGAGGCATAGACCGTGTCATCCTCTAATCAATCTAAATCTTGAACTCCAAGTAGACTCACTCGATCAAATGAGCTCAACATCTAATGTTGACTCATTTGGGCATGGCCATGCACTTCGTGGTCTCACTCTATCAAGAATAGCGATGTCGCTCCCGTCATATGGGAGGGATAGATCCCATCTACATCACTCACATCCTCTCGCATAATTGTTACATACCCAAGAATCGCTTTATAGTCCACCCGCTACGGGTGACGTTTGACGAAACTAAAGTACATAACTCCTTATGTAGGGATCCATGGTGACTTCAGGGCTAAGGACTAATAGTCATACTAATAGCCACATGAGAAAGTATATGACACTCATATAATGATCCATGATACTTTCTCATGGCGGGTCATTCAGTATACATTCTCCAATGTATACCCATGTGTCAGCATGATATCTCTATATCCATGACTTGTGAGATCAAGTCATCGAGCTGACCTACATGCTAGTCTTATTGCATTAACATTGTCCCTGAATGTTAATACTCGACTAGGAATGATTTAGAGTAGTGTTCCCTATATCATCTCACTATCGATTCAACTAATCGATTGATATAGGTATGAACCTTCTACTCAAGGACGCTATTATACTTAGTCTATTTGGCACTAATACAAATAAGTATAATAACCAAATAAATGCCTTTATTAAGAATATGATATACATGAGTCCATACAATCATCAAATGATTGGCTCTAGGGCTCTAACTAACAAAAAGGAAATCAAAATTCAAATCCTATGCAATACATTTTAACCAGGAAAAGGTGGTAGGGTATGATTAATTCAATTTATAAATACTTGCCTCAAATTCTTAATACAATAGACGAGATATCTTGCTTGTATATTTCGTGCAACAGAGAGACCAAGTCCATTAAGACCATATCTTCTCTCTATCATGCCATCCTTATTATATTTCTCAAGAGCCATAACACCTTCATATGTCTTGCAAACTACAGCCATCATATTCTCCAAGCCTAAGTACTCTGATAAAATCCTGCAGAGAGTTATATAAGGAACATGCTATCAGAAATCTCTTGTAATATGCTCCCAGATGGCTAGTGGTCAGTCAACAAAATTAACCTGGGGATTGACTAAATTACTTGACCTGCTAAGGTTATCATCATGCACTTTCCCAAGTGTTGCTACTACACCCAGCACATCCTTCGTCAATGGTAACTTTGCTGCTAGTGGACCATGATCAAGTTTCATATAATATATTAGACCAGCCACACTTCGATCTTGCTTAGTATATTTTCAACAGTATGATTTTCAGATTTCTCAGGAGATACAATGCTGTTTTCAGTTTCCAGAGCTCTAGAATGATATTGGCCAAGTTCAACTGTGGAAAATTCCTTTATCAGGGCACAGGACTACAACAAAACATTATGCAACACTAACAAAAAAGAACAATTCAACTATCAGAGTGCAATCATCAAAGAGAAGAAGTTTTATCGATGGACATAGAATAAGAAACATTGTTATTTTATTTGGTTCTAGTGCTAAAGGAAGATAGATATTCCACCTTGCAAATCTAGAATCGATTCATCAATTCCATCAATCTGAGCCTTGAGAAATTTCAGGTTGTCCTCATGATGTTTAATTTTCAGTCCCAGTTTTTGTAGCTCTTCTTCTAATTTCTGAAAGATTAAAGATAAGAATCATAATAGGGGTCCATAATCACATATAGTTCAAACAAAAAAAGTTTGAGAGTATTGAGAACTATCAGAGTTGATATATAGGCAGCGAACCAGAAAAAAATCAACATCTAGAAGAAGTATAAGAAGATATATTCAGAAATAAGCCCATACTATAATGCAAGTAGAACAAAACAACAATTCAAAGTTTAGACATTGCTAACCTGCGAATGGCTCATTATGGTGTCCATGTTTAGGAAATCATCTTCACGGATCTCTTTCTCCGGCATTGCATGAACCAACAAAGTTCCAACAGCAGATCTCACTTCTTGCACTCAGAAAGAGCACCACCACTTATGAAAATAAAACGTAGTTCGAGAAAAGTTATAGCCGTAGACACAAATCGCGACGCTAAATCATTCTATATATTTCATATGAGGCGGAAATCGTCAACCTGCGCTGCATCCCTAAAATTCACAAAACCTAAAATAATACGACGGGTTTGAACTTTCAAAAGGTGGAAGCAAGCAATGACCTCGGTTTCTTCCTGAAGGCGCAATGGTCGATCAAAAATCTTCCCGCATCAAATATCATGCTTCGTCCAGTAAGAACTAACGAGAAAGACGAAGACCGATCCGAGATTGCAGAAGAATCAACGGGAAGCGGGAAAAAGGTAAAGAAGGGAAGCAAATTGGGGGGAACGATTTGGTGGGATCCGCTTACAGAAGACGATAGAAACTTGTCGTCCGAAGTGAGGAGGCAAAGGATTTGTTATTTATTTATTTAAAACGCGGCCATGTTTACCATGTTTAACATTTTTACTAAAGTAGGAAAAAAAATAATATGGAATTAACTCCGCCCATGATGACCGGTCATGGCCAGTCCCAAGCCCGGATAAAGGAGGAGGGTTGCGTTAGGTTGCCAGCCAGCATTAAACTATGACAAATATTCAATGAATGAATCCATTAAACTATTGTGCTAATGTTAGGTTGTTCCCTGGAAGGAACGCGTTGCAGGGTCCGACTATAACGTCTCGGCAATGACCGCTACATCTTCAGAACTTGGGTGTTGTGATAAATATGCAAGAGTTCGCATTACATGGTCCGACTGTAACGTCTCAGCAAGGACCGCTACATCTCCATGAGAACTTAAGTGTAGTGTTAAATAGGCAAGAGTTCTCATACCATAGGTTAGATAAGAACAAATATGATAAGAAAACTAATAATTTAAGATTTAGAACATGGAACATAGGAATTCTCACTGGTAAATCAATGGAGGTAGTAGATATGATGATTAGGAGAAAAATTAGTATTTTGTGTGTACAAGAGACAAAATTGATAGGTGAGAAGACAAAGATGATAGAGAACTCGGGTTTTAAGTTATGATATACTAAAAAGAGTAAAGCAAGAAATAGAGTGGGTATTATTGTAGATAGTTTGTTAAAGGATGAAGTTGTAGGAGTAGTTAGAACCGGAGATAGAATTATATCCCTTAAAATAATAGTGGCAAAAGAAACTATGAACATAATTAGCGTATATGCACCACAAGTAGGATTAGATGAAGCTACCAAATTAAGATTTTAGGAGGACTTAGATGAAATATTACAAAATATTCCACCAAATGAAATGATTTTAATAGGAAGTGATCTAAATGGACATGTCGGAGTGAAAAATGAGGAATATGAGAAAGTACATGGGAGTTATAGATTTGGAACGAAGAATGAGGAAGGGAATAATGTGAAACCAGATTGTGTTACTCTGTTCACTTCAATAGTTGACCTTTATTTTCATAGGAGGTGATCTTTATTTTCATAATCTGTTCAACCAGATTGTGTTGCCACTTTGTTTACTTCAATAGTTGACTTGCGAACTCCAGACAACATTATCTCTGCAGCAAATTAAAACACTTCATTGTGTTTACTTGAAGTGTGTGAGAGGCTACTTTGCCTCCTTGCTAAAGTATCTTAGGAATCTTGTCAAGGAGGTTCCATGACATGCTTGTGATATGAAGTTGTTGCATGATGTTGTAAGTTATGCTGACAGATTACCATCCTTGTTTAAATTGAAGTTTGATTTTCTTGATGCAATATGGACTTTGAAGAGAGCACTCATGGGTGTCATCCTTTTTTTTTTTAAAAAAAATATTAGCTTAACTTTATGTATGCATTGGCATGACATGGGATGACATTTTTTTTTAAAAAAAAACCCAACTTTATCATTATGTGAGATTTGAGTTTTTTAAACCAACTTTTTAAATCTGAGATTTCAAATCACCAGAGTTATTTAATTATTTAATTGTCAGTATCTAAGGCTCTTTTCTCATTATGTGATTGTAAACTTTCTTTGAATTATATTTTCTTATGAATATGATTAACTTTATCTATTTAACTTTTTGTTAATGACCCTTGTTCTCAGTTGTAGTTATAACTCATTTATTCATTGAGTATATCAGTTTTTTTATAAAAAAACTACAATTCTTTTGATATTCTTGCAGATTCCCATCAACACCAAGTACTCGTCTGCCATCTACTAGACCCTGGATGCAAAATATCCTACAAGGAATATTAGAAGCTATGCTACACTGCACTTCTTTCAAGTAAATTGTAATGTTCCAACCCCGAAAATCAGATACATCTAATGGATCTCGTCGTAACCCAAAAAACCTATTTCCATCATCTGTTGATTTATTCTTATAGACTAGTCTAGTCTTTGATTTTTACTTTGTTTTCTCTTGCATCGAATGATTATATACGAATATCTACTTTGTAACTGAATTCTATCATTTTTGTATGAATTTAGCCGAGCTGATTAACTATTATTATGTCAAATTTAAATATAGACATATCAATTATCTTCGATTTTTTTTAATCATGTTGACAGTAGTACCATCATTTTAGGAATTATGTAAATAGAAAATAATAGTATTTTAGGTTGATCCTAATTTTGTTTCTATAGCAACGTCAAATAAAAATAATGATTTTGTAAATATAAAAAGAATGTTTTTGTAAATAGGAAATTAAATATGATTTTTTTTATTTAAAAAAAAAATAACACTTTCAAAGTATTACAAAAGTGTTGTCTTTATCAAAAATAACAACATTTTTAAAGTGTTGCAAAAATATTATCTTTACAAAAAAACGATAATATTTTTAAAGTATTATCTTTGAGTGAACTTTTAATAACAGTATTTTGAAACAAACAAATTTACCGGAGTTTCATTTAGAAACCCAATGGAAGACCAAAGCTAACAATTTCCATGAGGATCAGCATGGCTCGAGCAAACTAGTCCTAAATACGAAACATGAAAAGAAATCGTTTGGGATGGAGTTTTAGGGTACTTCTGGATTCAAATTGATGTCGAGCAGCTCAAAATGTAGATACAGAAACTCGAAAATGACATGAAGGAAATGAGGCATGAGAATGTTTATAAAGGAAGAGAACTGATGCAGATGTTAAGAAGACTCACTGAACAACTTGATGATATAAAATCCCATATTACCAAAGCAGATGCAAATTTTGAGTGTTATTGAGAAGATGATTATTGCGCACTAACCTACCTTCAAGAGGTATGTTCAAAAACTATCGCTACCATTAATGCAACTTCCTAAGAAAAATATTCTTTTAGATTTTGACATTGTGCTCTTATTTGGGAAAATTTGCATGCAGCCCCTAATCAGAAACAAAATTTTGCATGCATTCCCCATTGATAAAACTTTTTATTTTCACTCCCCAGTCAAATATAGTGGATACTAATTTACCTAACTACTCCTGATATTTTTAGGTATAAAAAGTAAAAAATAAGTATATTTATTCTTAAATTCGGTACATCAAACTAGAATTTAATATATTTTCTATCAAATTGAGCATGAGTTTTTTTTCACCTCAATTGGATGTAAAATATACTAGATTTTTTTTTTAAATGATGCTCAATTGGATGAAAAATATACTAGATCTTATTTAAATGATACTGAATTTAGAAAAAATTATAGTAAGTAGGAAAAAAGTCATACTCAATTTGATAGAAAATATACTAGATTCTAGTTTAAAGTGTTGAATTTAATAGGAATTATACTCATTTTTAGACTTTTTGTACTTAAAAAATATGAGGGGCAATTTTGATATACTCGATTCTAATTTAAAGTGTTAAATTTAAGAGTAATTATACTCATTTTTATATTTTTTATACATAAAAAATCTGAGGGGCAATTAGAAAGTCGTGCTCAATTTGATTGAAAATATACTCGACTCTAATTTAAAGTGCTGAATTTAATCTGAATTATACCAATTTTTAGACTTTTTGAAACTAAAAAATATGAGGGCCAATTTTGATAGAAAATATACTCGATTCTAGTTTAAAGTGCTAAATTTAAGAGAAAATATACTTATTTTTGAATTTTTTGTATCTAAAAAAATCCGAGGGATAATTAAGTAATGATATTTGCATGAAGGAGTAAGCAAATAAGTGGAACCAAAGTGTTGTGAACATGAGAATTAACATTGTGATTAAGAATTTTTCTTTCATGTAAATTATTTCATAAAGCAATAATGAAAATAAGAAAATAATAAAAAAAATCCATAATAAAAAAAAATTCATTATAAATCTATAATAAAATTAATAAATAATCAAAAATCAATAACAAAATTAGATAAATTCATCACAAAATTAATAATAAAATTGTTAAGTTAACGAATTTTCGTTGCTAAATGTATCCGTTGCAATGTTGCCACGAATTCTGCGACGACCGCGAATAATCCTATGTTTAGGGTTGCCGTGCGCGAAGGTAGGCTGGGTGGCGAGGGTTTTGTTGCCGTGTCCAAAGGAAGGCCGGTGCGAAGGGTCTCTCTCCGGTGGTTGTAGATCCGGCGGCTCGGGTGCGAAGGAAGGTTGGGTGCCAAGGGTATTTCTCTTTCTCTCTCTCTCCTGTGGTTGTAGATCCGGCGGCTCGGGTGCGAAGGAAGGTTGGGTGGGAAGGGTATTTCTCTTTCTCTCTCCGGTGATTGTAGATCCGACAGCTGGGCCGCCGGATCTATGACCTAGAGGGCAGATCTCTCGCTCCGGTGTCTGCTAGAGGGCAGATCCGGCGCGCAGCCTGGTCCAGCCGGGCAGATCCGGCGGCCCAGCCGCCGGATCTGTAGCCTGCACAGCTCCGGCGTGCTAGAGGGCAGATCCGGCGGTCTACCTTTCGCAGCTTGGTCCAGCCGAGCAGATCCAGCGGCCCAGCCGCCGGATGTGTGGCCTGCGCAACCCTATGTGGCCGTGAAGATCCGGCGGGCCACTGGATCTGCCGTGTGCAGCCTGGTGCAGCCGGGGAGATCTGGCGGCCTGGTCTTCGTAGCCCTATGGGGTGCGGTCCCTGCCCGTTCCGTTGTGCGATGGGCCGTTACCCTGCACGTTCTGGTGTGCAATGGGCCGCACGTGGCCCTGCACGGCCTGGCCCTGCTATTTTGTTGCGAGTATGCTGATTTTTTTTTTTGTTTTGATTTTGACAGTTCATTGTTTTTACAGGTTCCTTATGTAGATGATCCAAATACTCCGGAAGAAACGTTTTTGTAAGTTTTTCAGGTTTTCTTCTATCTATTTATAAATGACTTTCCTTCTTTTCAAGCTAACGACTGGACTCCTCATGCTGATTTGGTGCAGTAGATTTTGATAAAAGTAGGTCTGCAGTCATTAATTAGTGATTAACTTATATAATTGTCATAATTAACTAATTAATTAATTAGTTGAGAAAATTGTGTGTACTTACATTGGGGAAAGATAAACCAAGAAAGAGATGATGTTGCCCGTAATAATAGGGAGCATTCAAAAGAAAGCCATGATAAAAGAAATAAAGAAAATATTGAAAACCAAGATTAAGTGGATGATTCGTATTTAATTAATTACCTAGTATTCCAAATAGAATGAGTAAAATACGTCCTATATCAGGGTCCATCTTGATGCTTGTGAGCTATCGAATTAGAAGAGCAATTAAGGGGGAAAATAATGCAAAAAGATTGTCTAAAAGGAAGTAGAAAAGCAAAACTTATGAATTTGTGTTTTCTTGTGTTTCCATCAATGGTCTTTTCCATTGAGTATAGAGGCATTTTGTTATGAGTTATTTGTTAAATTTAAGAATTTTGTTAACTGTTTAACAAACTAAAGTAAAAGAGTGATTTAATTAGGATGCGTTTGGTTTGCTAGATTAATTAATTTATTAAACTGTTAATTACAACAGATTATAAGCCTCAAAGGATTACTTGTATATATATGGCAGTTGGAAAAAAGTTGACTGTGAATTTAGAAAGTGAGTGGATATAATGGATTAAGAAAGTAATTAGAAATATGAAAAAGAAAATGTTCATATAAAGATCTTAAATTGTTTTGTGAAAATTCTTTATGAATTTACTTTGGCTCAAAATTTCGATGACATAATATAAGGGGTTGGTTATCAATAGTATTAACTCTCCCAGAAACATGGGAATTTGTAACTAATCAAATTTTAATTAATGATTGAATGAAGTTATTAGATAATGATGGGTTGTTATTAGATAACGCTCGAACATGGGAATTTTGTTTTATTTTTAATTTTCTACTATATTATTAGTGACTGAGTTTTAAAATTGGTCCCTAATATGATGATGTTATTCACACTAAATTGTATTGATAAAATATTATGAAGCAATCATAATGCTTTCAATGAACCAAAATATCATGATTTTCATAAACATATAACCCCAATATTTGGTTAAGTTTCTAGACAAACTATCAAGGAATAGATATCATCTACATCCTAAACAACTCATGATCTTTAAAAAGTTTTAATACGCTTGGAAATGGATAATCCTAGATTGGTTCATCATCATCTTCAGTAAGCTGTATGTGTCCCAACTATTTTGGACAGGATTGGCTATATATTTTGTATGCCTCCATTAAACTCTGTGTGCCGAGAATGTATAAATAATACCTTAAGAATGAAAATAACAACAATTTGATACTTTTTCATATTAAAGCATCACAAACCATTAGTATTTATCAAAATTGTGTTACAGCCAAAACAACAAATATTTTTCCTTGCACTATGTAAGCAAATCAAAAGGAGGATATCTTGGATTCTTTAGTTAATAATTATATCTTACTCTAAATAAAATTGTATAGTAATACTTCTATCCTAAATATTCTCCTTGGGCCTTGGTATGGCATGGTTCCAACAATGACAATGTGACAATCTCTTAGGCAACTGCTAAGCAAAAAACAACAATAAAAGAATGATAAAGCAGGGGAGTCAACAAGGGTGAGATAAAAAAAATGATAAAGTGCAACTTTAACATGAAAAAAATTTAGACGGATGCATGCAAAATCTATACTGAACATCTATTTAAATGTTAAAATCAAATAGCAATTTGGTTGCAACATATTGAAATAAATAATTTGCATAAATTATTGATAATAAATGTTGGAAAAAATCAATAAATATTAGAAATAATAATTAATTCAGCATGAAGAGCATTTGAATTGGTTTAATCTTTAATGTTTATTGTTTAGGTGAATTAAAAATTTAAAAAAATGATGAAGTATTTGATTTTGCATTTAAATATTTTTGCATGGCATAATTTTTAATGAGATAATTAAGAGCAAATATAGATATGACACCTATATACATTTATATCTTAAAAACTTCTAAAGATTTTCATATTTTGAAATTTTAACTAATAGTAGTTTCAAATGCCAACTTCCATCTAACTATTTTAAAATATTATTTTAATATATAGAGTTGTTTGCATATCACATGGGTTAAAATCTACTGTGTAAGAACCTGAAAAATTTAATTAAAAATTGCACAATGGTTTGAATTCTAGTTCTAAATATATATACATCTCACATAATAATAAATATAACACTGCAATATCACATACAAATGCTAACAATTATAACTATCATCGAATGAGCATGGATTGACATGCAATGTCCAACACAAATACAATTGTGAATGACATCACGTGCACACATTGATCCAATGTGTGGTTAAGGAGAGAAATTGATATAACAACTAATTGCCCTGAAACCATCTACAATTGCTAACAACTATAACTATCATCGAATGAGGATGGTTTGACATGCAATGTCCCACACAAATACAATAGCGAATGACATCACGTGCACACATGTAGCCAATGTGTGGTCAAGGAGACAAATTGATATAACTACTAATTGTCCTGGAACCATCTCATAGGTTCAAGGTCTTATTGCCATAGTCATTATCTAGAAGTGACTCATCGTTCACAAGTAAATTATTCAATGTTATGTACGTTATGGCCCATGTTCATCATATCCTAATCTGAGAATGAGTTTAACTTTCTATCATAGTAAAAGTGTGCCAACATTAATGATAATAAAAAGACTTAATCATTTCATATGTCAAAAACAATTAGATCATACTGTATTATTGTCTATCAATCCAATGAAATGATATCTACTTATAAAATTGTGCATCTGTGTTTCAGGAATCAGCTTTTATGTAATACATAAAGCATAAGGAAAATTTAAAATCTATCCTAGTAAACTAGAGTGGTCAAATTAACAATGAGCGCCACTTGTAGGAATGAATTTGCATAGAGAATCCACATTCCCCGCCTCACCTAGCCATGTGACTCTAAAGAAGCATTGGTACTCTTAAAAAAGAATAAGAAAACTTCTATTGATAAAAATATTATAACATGGAAAAAGAAAAACTTGGATAACTTGACTCTCTTTTAGTTTTTATTTTTCCTTGTTTTAATATTTTTACCAATGCTTCTTTAGTGCAATATAGTTCAATAGTTTCAATAACTAATGCAGGTTGCTTGTTTTTTTTAATCTAATATTTGTTTTGACAATCAATAATTGATCACGATTTGGTTTTGACAATTATTTGTTTTGTTTATTCATTATGATAATAATTAGTTGGTTTATAAAGAAGAGCACCATTATCTATTAAAAAAATGAAAAAGTTTATGGTGGTCTCAAATTTTTACTAATCTTTATGATAAGTCAATTAACATGATGAGGGGAGCTCATTATGTATGCACTATGGCTATATCTGTTGAATCTTTGATTGCTTGAATCTTGATCAGATAACCACTTGTTTGCTGTACTCTCTTATCTTTTCTAGGTTTTTACTGCAAATTGTGCCACTTTGATTGCAAATTATGTATGGTTTTTCTTTTGTGTTGCAAGTGACTAGAAATTGAGTCATGGAAATACATTAATGATAAAACATAACCATCATTAATTTTCACTTATCCAGGATTCAATATTAATTCAATGGAGCCCTCACGGGTTGGCGTAGTTACTCCAATAGGTTTTGGTGTCAATTCTCAACGGGTGTAAAATGCCT